>NW_018404715.1:112699-188244 GCF_002113885.1 Mizuhopecten yessoensis
TCTACACATGTGATGACAGCAGTACACTAGCACCATATAAATCTACACAGGTGTGAAGGAAAGTACACTAGCACCTTATAGTTCTACACATGTGATGACAGCAGTACACTAGCACCATATAAATCTACACAGGTGTGAAGGAAAGTACACTAGCACCTTATAGTTCTACACATGTGATGACAGCAGTACACTAGCACCATATAAATCTACACAGGTGTGAAGGAAAGTACACTAGCACCATATAGATCTACACAGGTGTGAACGACAGTACACTAGCACCATATAGATCTACACAGGTATGAACGACAGTACACTAGCACAATATAGATCTACACAGGTGTGAAGGAAAGTACACTAGCACTATATAGATCTACACAGGTGTTAACGACAGTACACTAGCACCATATAGATCTACACAGGTGTGAAGGACATTACTCTAGTACCATATAGATCTACACAGGTGTGAACGACAGTACACTAGCACCATATGTGAAATGAACATCACCTGGACGTCCTAGCACCATACATAACATCCACAACACCTGTGCATGTTTAGATGACTATACTTTAACATCACCTTAATGACGTATCCAAGAAATCAGGAAATCTGAGGTGTGCACGCCGTTAGCCTGATTTCTTGTGTGTGAACTTGTAGTTTTTGTCGCTTTCCGTAATTATCGTTGATGCAGGCGTGTCAAATGATGGCCAATAAAGCTATGTATGCAGGTCCTGCCATCATCATTAGACAAGCGTGGCTACACTGCAGTGGACGTGGCATCGTAACTTGTGTTAACCATGCCTTTTATTCTGCACTTTCTCATCACTAGGGCTAAGCATGTTCTGTACCTGAACAGCTATTACAGTAGCCCAGAATTCCTGATAACTCAACTTTGTTTGGCATCGTGCTATAATTTGTATCATTAATTCTCTATCTATCCATTGTTAAATGCATTATGACAGAATGTAGTATACTTAATTCAGGAAAACTTTGGGGAATAGTAGGTATTGGTGACCCACTTGCTTTGTTTAGACAGGTCTGGACATTGAAATAACAGGTAAACTTGATGCTGAATTTGCCTGTAGATTTGTCTCCCAATGACATATCCAATATCACAACCAGTGCTTTTTTTGAAAAGCTAAATTACTCCTTAGTTAGCTAAATAGAAACATTTCAAAATGACAATAAAATAAATAAAAGAATATATCCGAATGTTTTCTCCATACTGGAACACATTAGTCGAGTAATTTATTGGATCCTTCTAAATTATTAACAAATTAAACCTACACACATAAAAACAACAATGCCATACCCGATCAGTGAACTGTGAAAAATGTGTTTGGCTTGACTAAATAATGTGTTATTTGCCAACTACAATTTCAGATCCCATATACGACTATTTTATTGTGGCTATAACATTACTATCAAATCAAAAAGTCAGTTACACACTACAGGAAAATGTCGTTTTCATTTTGGGACGTTCAATGTACCTGGATGGCGAGAACTATAGCACAAGGGATTGCCATTTAGCTTGCTAAAATGACTGCGGTGGGGTGTGTATTAATGTTATTTCGGGGAGGTACCCGCCACCGAAATTGTTTCCGAAGTTAAATGGAAAGTGTAAACATTGAATTTCACCTTTCATCCAGCTGATCAATAATATAATGATCCAGTTTTATATTACAGTTTTAAACTACCATCATAATAATTATGGGCCATCAATGCCGAGAGGAAGTCATGCGCGACCTACATCCATAAAACCGTCCCTACACCTGCCTGTACAGTCCCTGTAGTAATTACTAGGTGTTACTCCCTCGATTTGGGGCGATTTGAAACCATTGCCAATTCTATTATCTACCCTCTAGGAAAATAATAACACAGCTATTCTGTGCGATGTTATCTACCGAGAATAGCTAAGCTAAAGTGCAGTCTTTTCCATGCCGCTCCCATCAATGGGCAACCAAATGCTTCAAATCAATCCAGAATTACCGGGAGTGTAAAATTAAATTACGTTTTGAAAAGACAATCAGTTTTTCCACTCGGAATTTATGTTTTGATATGTAATAAACATTACAAAGTTATTGACAGATGATTGTTAAAATGCAGAAACAGGAATAACAAACTAACCATGGAAATGAAATTCTGCGTTTAAAAAATTACTGAAATGCTAATTCAAGGTAGTCACATTCTCTAAAGGATGTATACATTAGGGGGTGGGGTTAGGGGGGAGATGGATATCTACAAATTGAACTTTTATCTTGTGACAATCTCTGGCCCCACAGATCTAAATAGAAACACCTGTTGTAAAGGGGATGGCTGTACACACAGGAGACTTCTAGGGGCTGGGAGTGTTCCCTCTCTGGCCAAAAGGCCATACCCCCTACCCCTTAACCATGGTTGCCAGCATGGGCTAGCCTAGCCGATGGAGAGATGGTTATCTTTCACTTTTGAAAGTACTTTGACCCCAGTGAATGTCACAGTAAAGCTGTTGAGCTAGCAAACCCTTATCCAGGAATACATGGTCCCCAGGTGTGACCCCTAACCCCCTAGTTACTCCTGACCTTGAGCCACTAATCCACCTCATGACCCCCCCAAAAATATTCAACAGATTGTTTTTCTTTGTAATAATGATTTTTGTGGCAATGTCCAGATATCTTAGATATAATTGAAGTATACAGATATGGATTGTAAGATAAAATCTTAATGTGATGCATGGATGGAGGTTATGACCCCTACAGACCTATATGGACACAGACAAACTAAGCTGTGTGGATACGTGTAGAACATAGGTGGGTTACATGTGGATCTAGGACTGTTAGGGGCACTAACCAGACTCATCACTATAGCTAGTGTTATAACCAGCTATTTAATTAACTGATACAATATAACAATCATTGAGAGGAGGCCCCACTGTGGTCAGACATTACCTGGCCAGATCCAACAGGTAAAGCTTGCAACACACATTGAGCAAATAGGGGATTTCCCCGGGGAAGGAAGTGATATCCCCAGGGTAGGGAATAGTCATAATCCGTTTAACATACTAATCTGACCATCAACACATCAGGTCCCCGAGGGAGAAGGAAGGTGGTGTCCCCAGGGTGGGGAATAGTCATAATCCAAATATAGTACCAATCCTCTTACCATACTGTATATAGATTTGTTTACATTCTTGATACAGTAGAGCGATTGTATTTGTGAAATGAACTAATACACATCTAAAGAGAAATATTTGTGGGATAGTCAAAATTGTTATGGACTCCATTCACCAACATGCTATTTATAGTATTTACATTCAAGGAATTTATGATTTAGAAAAAACATTGTTGGGATGTCGACATACTGTCCGACTGATATAAATACAATTACAAAGATTCAAAATAATAATACATAATCCCTATGAAACCATCCAGAGCCTGGTTGACCTTCCTGGCAACAGAACATCGGACATAAACATGAACACTGTGCAGTAGAAAACACCACACAAGGTAGCAGCTAGTAGCTAAAATAGAAACAGACCCCAAGTATATCCAAATAACCATCTCCCTCAATAGCCCCGAGGGGTAAACAAAAAACACGGTATCAAATCAAAAAATCAACATCAAAAAAATATTACTCCCTAGTATATCATACCATCCATATCGACTATTTCCCCTCCGAAAATGTATTTTCACATCATTTTTTATTGTTTCCGAGATATTTTACATGAAATGAAATAATAGAGAGAAATAAATGGAGATTATTTTAACAACTGACCAACTTTTAATATAAAATGAAATCTTCAGGAGAAATAAATGGATTTTTCTTCTTTTTTTTTCTCTCTCTCTCTCTCTCTCTCTTGCCCAAATGACCAACTTTTTGAGCATATTCAATTTGTACCCTAATCGAAAAAAATTCTGGGCAGCTTTCATCCTTGACCAAGTTCTACAGACTTTGGTCAGCTGTTACTGACCAGTGCTGACCACTGGGCTGGATGGTCCAGTCTGCCTCATCTGACCATCAGATATTAATACTCCCCATGGTCATTATAGAAGTAAATGGAAAATCCAGCCGCTAGTAAAGCAAGGATAAGATCAGCTAGTGAATATCCCTGCCTGACCACTGGTCAGATCTACCCTAACAAAAGGCTTTCTGGCCAGACACCACAGCCCTTCAGCAGCCGTAAAGCTAAATATTTGTCACACATATTCCATCAATACAGTATTTTTATTTGTTTAAGAGTGTTTATTCCCACATTGATTCCAATATTATTCGTCACATTTCCTATCACACAAAAACATGGTTTGGTTGAAAGTGACAACCCCTCTCCCTTTATTTGTTTTTGTTGCTATATTTAGCACGATATATATATATATTTCTTGGACATAATTCCAGCTGTATTCTCTTGATATTACATACAGTTTAGTCTCTTCACCTGCTTAATATTCTGAAAAAAAATTGTGCTGATTGAAATCTCGAGACATACTGAAATTTAATTCCTTTAGGATTGTGTTCCGTGATTGAAACAGGAACTTTATTGACCCAAGTACTGGAATAGGAAAACATTTTAAAGACCTTGATATTCGACAACTACTGAATATTCAATTAATGTAATCTTGTACTCTTGGTTTGAAGGTTATGAATAAAATATTCCTGCCACATCAAATTTGATTTAAATTAACTTTTGAAGGTCCCGGTAAAACTGAAAGAACCAGTAATTGACTACGTACTATAAACCTGTCATTTTCCTGTCAACAATAGAAACAAAATAATACTTTTCCAACTCTAAACCCAGTGTCTTTATGGTTTTAAAAAAAGTGTATAAAATTAAATAGTTGAAAATAATTTTATTTCATTCAAAGAGACAATGTTTTTAATAATTAAAAAAAGTGTTTGCTGTAATCAAATTAATGAGCTGTTCGAATGACAAGTGTGTTTAAACGGCGTAGAATTAATATTGTTTTTGTTGGCAGAGCCGGCTCCCCATGTCACCGATGATCTAGATCTTCCCTCACTCGACAAGCGTGACACACAAAACGTTTTTCACAATTTATGAACCTGAACATTCGTCTTCCTTCCATATACCAATAAACTCATATATCTTCCTCAGAGGACAGGCTACACCCCTATCTCTTTTAAAGTCTATATTGTCTCAAATAGAATTTGGACTTTAATTTTTTTCACACGAGTAGTGTGCATTAGATTCAGTAAATCTAAAAGTTTAATAAAGTAAATAAATTCAATTTTGATGCAATTAGGTTGAGATGAGGTCAGCTATCTATTCAGGCTGATAACACCAATCTCCGAGGTAGGTAGAATTTTTAGATAAAAGAAGAGATCAGACTGTGACGGCAACCATTATTTACAATAACATCTTTCAAAATCTTTTTTGTTCTCCTTGAAAAGGATTAGCCCTACGAGAACATTTCTGAGACATGCACGATATCATTTTTGTAAAACAACTGATCCGATGACTTCTAGTGTCAAATATCATAAAAAAATAGTATTCATGTCAAATTGGAGAGCTACAAAATCAATTAGGCCTCCACGACCAGGTCGTCTGTTTGGCGAGTCCTAAACGGTGGGGCAAAAATAACTGAAGTATTCTCAAGTGATTCGGGCTTGGTAAAAACGACAAGTAAATAAAAAAGATTTTGTGTATGGCAGTTGAACGAGTAGAGAAAGTTTTGATTGCTGAGCCCACCATGCAAGTCCTGGATGTTTTCAATTTAGAATGCTTAATACCATAATTTAATCAAATGTACAATGGTTCTTTTGTATGTTAAATAAACTGCATGTGTACATTAAACACGATGGTTTATGTACGAGTCGCATATTAACTCGTTAGTATTTTGGGGAGGCATTGTAACGATGCCCTGTCTGTAATAATATATTACCATCCACCCTCAACAAAACTGCATGTTAAACTGGAGCTATTTCAACATTTCACAGCAAAGCAAAGACGTTGTACGGATATATAATAATACTTAACTATACCCCCTTGGACCTTAATTATAAATACATCGTTACTTCTTAGAATATACACAATACTTCAACCTCTCCCCCTCGATAAAGCTGTATATATATTAACATGAAACTATTCCAACGTTTCAACACACTATCAAAAATATCCGGTTGGGCCATCCGCAATTTATTTTAAATATTCTGTAGAATCGGGGACAATGGGCTGTCATTAGTGTGTCCATTACTGCCTAACCAAAGCTAGATAAAGACCTATTGTCAAGTGTAGGGTGAATATAGACCGACATACTCCCTACTCTATACCCAACACGGAAAAAAAACGTCTAAAGGTGGTCTATCACGCACATAGACAATCATATGTTCCATACGCCTTACAAGACAGGGGACAACACAGTCAATTAATACAGACACCTTAGACAGGGGCTCTGTCAACAACCTTCCCAGGCCCGGAGTCCCCAGAGTGTTTGGGACATGGCTGACCCAGGGCCAGACCCGAAATTAACATCACTTTATCCAGATGTCAACAAACTTGTTACACCTACACTTCCCCAGTCAGTGTGCTATTTCAGTTATCATTTATCATAATTTTAAAACATGTACGGTAAACCTGGGTCTTTATCAGCCAACAAGCAGAGTATTTTTATCAGACAACGGCACATATTTATCATTATATCATTATATATACTTGGAAAACTTGAGACACACAACAATCCTTCAACACGTTACACCACCAAATAACAATACAACACTAAAAACCAGATTACCAATAGACAATTAAATTGTGTACTAAACCTCTTTTAAGAATTTAATCATTCAGAACATCGTTAATTACGAGAGAATTATATCAAGATTTCTAATTATCCACACAATACCTGGAAAACCTTATGAGAAATAAATTCTTAGCATTTGATAAATAAATGAATTTTGAACCTAACATTTTTCAGACTTTCTCTCAGAAATAAAACAGATCTCCCTTCGACATTGGTTTTAAAAATTAATATGAACAAAATTTTCTATTCGCTTCACAATCCCCCAAAAGTATCTGGATCTATAAAATTTTGAGACAAATATATACGCTTGTCAAAATTCTCAGGCAAGTTTTAAAAATGGTTCTTTATTCATTTAAACTAATCAAAATGGGGAGGCTTGCTGCGATTTCAGATCTTATTGTTGTCTGTGAATAATGATTCTAATAGTTTTAACCACCAGCAGCAAGTCTCACAAGAGACTACAGGTGAGGCAATATTGAAAAATGAATTAAAAGACAAGTACCAATGTTTAATTTACAAAATACATTTCACGTCAATAATTTTAGTGACGACATTTCCGACTAACTTTTCCCCCCCATGATAATCAAATTTTGGGCTTGCCAGTTTTTGTATGCTTCATCAACTCCCATTTTCTATAATAGCAGCCTGATTTATATCTCCCTTGACGGGTGTTCACATTGCTTTCCGAAATAACATTTTATACCTAGAAACAACTATTTAAAAGCTGAAGTGCGGATTGCTTTGTATATTTGTTATGTGGATATAAATCCCAAATAAATAAAATTCAATAAAATGTTCAAGTAGAATAGATTTCAAGTGGGTAGCTTGACCCGACTGGCTGTCACTTTTACGACTCCTCAATGGTAATAGTGTGTCTGAGGATAGCCCATAAACTAGGATGGTTGGACACCCTTTCTGACTGGCCCCAACTAGAGGGGACAATCAGGGTGTACATTTCAGACCAGTAAACTAGGCCTACTGAGAATAAGGACACCAAATGTACTCTTATTGCCCAATATTATATAGGTCACACTGAAGACCAGTAATTATAGCTCTACTAGGTCAAGTCAAAATTATGGAATATTAACTTGGTTTAGAATGTGTCATCTTGTACATTTCCAATGTGAAATGTTAATTTTATATTATACATTTAGGTCAATAAATTTTTTATCAGAGACAACAATAGTTTATGTCAATTCTGATTTTAACTTTTGGTGTCAACCACAAACTTGTTGGTATTATTTCACCCTGGTAAACTAAACATTTTATGTTTTTATTTGGTAATAAATCTAGTTATGAATTGAATTTGTTGGGTATTACAGGGAGTTGTGTAAATTGCGAGTTTTTGTGTGTGTAAATATGGCATTTTATTGAAGTGTAAAAATATAATATAAAGAGTACTTACTTGGTCGACAACATCGTTTTGATCCGGAGGGTTGTCCGAACTCGATTTGGATGTTGTACTCCCGCCCTCTCTATCATCTATCACTAAATCTATTGGCATTTTTCCTTTTAAACAACTAATATATCTGTGACAGAAATTATCACAAAGTTCGTGGACCTGGAAAACAAAAACAGGATTTTTTTTATTATTTATCAGACAGGCAAAATTGATCCCATCAACATCAAATTCAATCTAAAATTAAAATCTATTAATTCACAAATCTAATCCACGCTATTTTCACACATTTGCCTAAAACTCAATACCGGTACATCATTACAGTGTTAATTTCTTTCCTGGGTCTAGTTTCTGAAATTGCGTTGATGATATTTTAGGGACCGTGTATATATGGGTCTTGATGAGGTCGGAAAATCCTGGTCTGTAATTGTCACTTATCAGGAGATTTCCTAGGGTCAACTTACGAGAGGGCATGATTTGTCCCGCATACCTCTATCATCTAACGCAAACAAAGGAAGGCTGATAAGTGCCGATACACACATGCAATTAAAACCCAAGTCTGCAACAGCTTAAATTTGTTGGAGGTTAAGGGAGTGTCTCATAAGGGCCTCACCAAGAAATTATTACACCTTATATTGAATTATTGACACCATATTAAAAACGTACCTTTTCAAGCTCCAGTAAATGAAATCGAAGAACCTGTATGGCTTGTATCATCTGCGTGTAAAAATAGAAAATGCTTTCATTTAACTTGTTCATAAACAATAAATATAAAGGGGAAAAAAAGAAAAAAGAATTATTTCAGATTTCATGCTTTAAACATTTATACAAAACTTCTAAATGATTCACATCCAATTTTATACTTATTTTCACACCTAAAATACTGTTCTCTTTATCCAGAAATTAGTATATATACAGTAAATGGAACTTGTTGGGATTTTTTTACCAACACATGTGAAAGAAATATTCTACATCCGCTGTTAGAAGGAAATTTATATTCAGAGTGGACTGTATGCGACCGTTTCACATTCCAGGGCGAACTTGGCCGGGGAAAACACAGACCCCTCGGTCATTAGTAGTTTCACAAAACATCTGGCCAATTTTTCAACGAAATTTGCGTGCCTGGCCATGTGCTTTTGGGGACCAGGGATATGATTATTCCTTGTTCCATCCTCAGCCATGCTTCATTAGCTCCGAGTATGCCGTGTTGCTAAAAACTTGGCTCCCAAAATAAATTACACCGGTACTCATAATCTAGGACTGGTTTGCGGGAATACATATACACATTTAACACGAAGTCCTAGTATTTTTTTTCACAGTCGTAATGTTATAAACAATACCAGACGCATTTTAATGAACCGCAACAACCGTAAAAGTTATTTAATAGCGAAGATATTGGAATTAAAATAATTTAATTAAACACAAATAAATAAAACAAAACTTACCACACTGTCCAATTCATGATTTGCTGAGAATAACGGTTTTTCCGACCGTGCCTAGAAATGGGAGAAAATGAAAAATCATTTATTCTCCCGTCTTTCCATTCCAAAGTATTATCCATAAAGAAAATCCCAAGGGATTGACCACATATCCAGAAAAATTTATAAAGCTCAACAAGCATAAAATTTCCAGTTTATTTCTCTCTGGTTAGGCTGTTAGGCCCCAGAGCTAGATATTCCATTTTCTCCATATACATGGTGAACATTCAAAATACATTACTCGTCATTGATGGAAAAATCCTTAGTGCCGCAATGTAGATATAAACACTATTTTTGATAGCATAGCTCAGCTGTTTATGGTAAAAACTCCAAATCCCCGGGAATCAAGCTTGATGTCGTTTTTTAACAAATGGGTGGCATGGTCATAAATTGCATCTTTATTTGTGATTTATAAGGAGTTGTCAGGCTACGGCTACATCAAATGGAAATTAAATAATTTAATCTAATAAAAAATCATTCTGAACTTCATATTTAATTCATTTTAAGGAAATTTTCTTTTTTCTAATAAGCAATAATTAAAATTACACTTCATATATATTTTGAAATCTATTTTTTACACATGTCAATATTTTTTTATCGAATATATATAATTAACAGATATCAAAATATTGAGAAAATATTATATATTTTTAATTCAATATGCATTTTCATAGTTTCAAAATTTCATATGATGTGTAGAATTTATAAATTGACTCCCATTTGAAGAATTTATTTAATATAGCTTAATACTCACTAAAACTTGTTTACTAAAAACTGCTATATCTTCGTTGAATGACTCGGACGAGCAAACGTCCCCTCCTGCAACTCCGGGTTCCCGCGGAGTACATGTTGCTAGTTCACATTTTTCAAATATAAGTGCTAATAGTGGAAACAGTGGGTGTCTGAAACGAGAAAGAAAAAGACCTCAGAATATATATATTGTCAGTGAATATTTTAACGGTGAATAATATTGTCTGTCGTGTTTACAAAGATCCCAAGATTGTCGGCTGGCTATATAGGACCGCCTGGTGTCAAAAGAATCGGACACTGCCGTGGTAAAAATGGGCACAGACCGGGCCGTGTTATAGACAAAGGCAAGGCACTGTCAATATTATAGAAATACACATCACATTTAGTCAATTATAATGTGTCATGTACGCAAGTGGACATGTTGACATATAACATGACAGCGAAGGGTGTTATATTTATACCAGTGTTGTAGCGCGCGAGGAGAAGACACGGATTGCACGTGGTCCCGCGAAATAAACTTTGGCCGGGTCAATAACATACACACACGAACAACAATAATTACGTACCCATAAATTGAATCTTTATCCCGCTTTAACTGGCTATCCTGAGACGAACTGACCCCCGGCATGGAACCACTGGACGTGTAAGGAGGGTACTGATGCATGCCAGGCGTGAGGTTACTCTGGTGAAGGGCCGGGTGGTTGGGTAACGTCCGGTGCGATTCGTACATACCATCCATACCCGCAATTGAGCCAGGGTAATGTGCCGGGATGTCATTTTCGTACTGAAAATAAAATAGACGTGGAAAAAATTACACTCCCATCCATTCCAGAATGATAAAGTAGTTCATCAGTCCATCATAAATCACATCTCAATCCAATATATTCGCACAGCACAATAATAAATAAAATGTAAATAAAAGCTCGGTCTACGGGATATATTATATACGTACTCTCTGAGCCATGGGCCGTGTTCATGTAGCTCCGGCCCTTTCGGCCCCTACAAGATCCCGCTTTGGCCCACTTAGTACTCCCTGTTCCTCCGTGGTACTGTCCCCTTTGGTATAAACAGATCGCTGGCCCTGTCAAAGAGACGGTGAACTGTCAAAGTTGGTAAACGTTTCGGCAGTACAGCGTCAACACTCGCCTAGTTTAGCAACTAAGCTGTCTCTACTCGTGGCTACTACTTCTAAATCTGTCAATCAAAACCTACGTTACAACGGGCCGGTATAATGAACGACCTGTCATAGCATGGCAGCCCCGGGCGAGCTAACTATCGACAGCAGGGGCTTCCAAAGTATGCTACACTGCAAGCAACAAAATATATGTCAAGTTGAAATTACATAAAGGAGAAGAATGGCCCAGTGGAATGGGGACCACCACTTAGTTCAAGTGGAGGGGTCGTAACATATCTATAGTAAATTTATTCCTATGCCAATTTATCTTCGGCTGGTTGGATAGGCCTACAGACGTATATATCCAGATAGTTTAAAAACAACAGTCAAAACATCTTTTTTACAGCGTCGACGCTGACAGCGTTAGCGTGAAAATTCACAAGGTATGTCAAATACAGACTTTTTAGTATATATTTTATATAAGATTTTTAGGTGCATGGTTAAAAGAAAGTATTTAATAGTTTTACTCCACCACAGCTGTATGTTCCGATTCGTGGCCCGTTGCTGAACTCGTCTGATAACATCTAGGATCTGATAAAAACGTTCGGCGCTCCTACCGACCCAAAATATATACAAGCAGAAAAAAGTGTGGTGCTATGATCGGTTAGTTAGTAGGGGCATGTATGTGCTCCCAAACACACGAGTAGGGTTCTAACCTGGTTATTGTAGGGTTGTGTTGTTGAAAAGTCGTCACTGAGAAAATCTCGTGTATATATATAACCCACAGACTTCCACGGCGTCCCGGGACAGCGAAAACTCACACTTGGAAAACCAAAAACGATATATTTTAGAATTACTATTTAACTTTCATTGACAAATATCGTTCACCGATGTTAGCAGTAAATTCACATCCAATATCGGGACAGGGTCGCTGCTCAATCATCGTCAAACGCATGCCGAGACGTTACAAGTAGTTAACACTGCCAAGCATGTCAAAATGGAATCGTCCGAACACGCCCCTAGCTCCGCCCACCAGGAATCGATCAAATTCTCCCTCTAATCATATTAACCCGAGTTTAGCCAATCCGCGGCCGAGCTGTGGTAGCGCCGCGCAAATTCGAGTCGTGAATCACGTTTTTCGTTGACTCGGTAAAGCGATAGTTGCCGCCAGGCGAACTAGATACGTTCCTATGCTCATTTTAAAGCCACAGTTTCTTACCGGATCCTTTAAATATTTGAATAGCTTATAACCCTATTTCGTATACGATACACAAATACTATGTAAACAATCCTTCTGACGGGGTCAGCTGGACATTCGACCGTAAGCCGAAAATCGGAAAAAGTCACGTGTTTATAAAGCCTATTACTGTTTGTTGTGTAAACACCTTTAAACATGGATAACTGTTATATGTTAAATTCAAATTGAAATTTAAACTTATGTTATTTTTTAAACTTATATTTTATTTACAAATTTACAGCATTGTTTTGATTGTAGCACGGCGCCTATGGGCATGTTTTCAATAATGTTATTGAAATATACAGTATTATTAAAAGTATATGTTAAACTTTGTTATTCAATTAAACAAATAATTTCATGTTGATTTTCTAATTGATGAACATGCTTTGCCTGGTCATGAACGAACTGTATATACAGATTTTAATGTATATATATATAGATATAATATATAGCAGTAATGCAGATTCTCATTATTAAATCAACCAAAATAATATTATTTATCAGTTATATATGTAAACAATACATTTTTGATGGCGTAACCAAATTATTGTCACAAAGAGATTTACATGAGACACATATATTGGAATGTTTATAGAATATGTTCAACTCATATTACAATCAATAGGTTGGCCGAAATGAAATAAAAATGAAGACTAGCAAGTCATTTTGTGTTTAGGACACTACATTCAAATAACAAGATTGAATATCTAGTTAGGAGTGTTATTAACAATTTAATACAATGTGCTTTTAGTATACCGAGTTGTCACCTGAAAAACCCGATGTCTGGAGAGGCGGGGGACCAACGGTAATTGAAAATTGGTTAAAAGATGATACCAATTTTATCTGTATCGCACACTCAGTGCGCGGAAAGTGCTATACAGTTGTAGGACCCGCTGGATTAATTTACCGGGACATTTTTTCCGGATTCAGAAGAACTGGAACGGATGGATAAATACACTTCTCCATATCGGAAAATTATTCGGAGAGTATAATCAGGGACCCAGCCGTCTACGGCGTACTCCGATACTTCCTAATGTCATCAAAAAACATCTATAAAAATGAAAATATCAATTTATTGATAGCATCTTATTTAATTATAAATTCATCAAGATTTACACTGGCATCAATATTGTATATTAAATATAATTCTATTTCTTACAGAAATTGGCTGATAATATCGTTTTATTCCCTACTTAAAAATGGTTGTTACATTCAGTGATTTTATTATTTTAGCTTATTTTAAAAAGACTTTAAGCACCGTATTGGTATATACTTCAACAAATTTTTGAAATAAATTAACAAAAGTGCACCACCTAAAGAGTGGAAACAAGAGTACGGATTATCTATTTCCTTAAGGGTTGACTTTTACAATCAAAATGATAATATTAATAAAGATTATTCCAAACAGACCGCATTGATAATGGACCAATCATCACTTCAAACAAAAGATGATGACTTCGGCTTGCTAACAAGCTAGACAAAATTACAGAAAAATAAGAAGAAACCAGTCCTTTGATTTATATTTCTGGGCCTGTTCTACTAGCTTTTGTTACGCGGATTGTTCTTTGATATCAAATCCATGTTTTAGTTACCGAGAAATAATCTTACATATTTCATTAAATCAGCCTCCCAAACTAAACGCACGATAATAAAACCAATGCGCAAGAGTCACCGTATAAATTTGATTTATTTAGTAATTTTTTCATCTCTTGATAAATCGTGAATTTTGTGTCTCATTTTCCCCATTAGCGATAGTATCGCATTATGTTAATTATATCCAGCTAGAATTTGTTGTCGTAATAAATTACGGTAAAAAACACGTGTCGGGGGGGGGGTTACAAAGTAATCGTCTAAAAATATTTGGGGACAAACAAAATCAACCCAGGTAAAAATTAGAAAAATAAGTGAAAACATCATATATGAAATCGACTTTGATTTAAATTAAGTGAAGGTCGTTATTGAAACATTCTTGCATTGTGGTGGTACGTATTGTATGAATTTGTATCGTACAAAGACTTTTATTAAATCGCGATCCCGCTTTCGGCGTCGTTGTGTCGGCTCGCCGTAATGGTTCCACAGATGAAAATACGATGTATAGGTTTCTATCTGCGAAACTCATCTCGTCAAGTCCGACGTCCCGTTCAGCCAACACCGACTATCAACTCTAAATTACTTACATATGTAGAAACTGATAGTTTTGACGGCTTATCCAGGTTTTTCTATATTACATATTTTGTAAAAGGGAACTTGCTATACCCTACTTGAGTGTAGAATTCCCGATATCGGCGTATAATACTATGCTATGAACTGACCCTTGAAAACGGCGAGCTGCCATCGATAGATCAGAATTCCACAGGCCGTGACTGAAGTGTCAATAATTCACTCCGGATAACTTTACACAATAAATACCCACGACAGCGTGAAAAAATACCCGGTATTATCTCAATCTATTACATTTTGGTTTAAAATACATTTATTTTGAAGAAAAAAGACTAGAGGGGAAAAAAGATCGTATGTACAAGATCGATAATTTAAAAATAATATAATATCGATAAAGTACTTAATGTTATTAAGTTTTCTAACTTATCATTTTTTGTCAAATCCTTTTGATTGAATATATGTTTTATTAATTAGAAATATTTGATTTAGATAAAAACTGACGTACATCGTATTTAAAAATAAATTATATATACAGAAAATTGATTTCTTTGATTTAATGCTGTTACTGCTTACAGTTGAAAGTCTGGAAATGCGATGACAAAGATAATAATGATGATGATGAAGATACAAATAAAATAAAATTATCAATAGCTTTGTCATCCTATAAGTCTGCTGAGAATTTTTATCCTATTTCCCCCTGAAATCCCGTCAGATTTAATGGCGCAAGACCTTCGTTTTAACATGTGAACAGGGAGAGCGAAATTCGCGATAAAATAACCAAGTGTATACAATCCGACGGAATTAAACGTTCGGAGAGACATACTTTTGACCCGATATTTCGGAAATCGGTGGTAAATGCTATTAATTCTAGCCCGGGAGAATTACTAGACTGAGCAGATTATGACGATAATTCCACTAAAATTTCCTAAAACACCAATATTGTCATTGGCACCGGCTCAGAGACTTATCTTCCGTTGGTGTTTACCCCCTTTTTGATCATTGAACAAAAGTCTCCGAGGATTTGAATGCGGTACAGAGCGTTCTGTCTTATCACACCATACAGCGGTCGGTTGCAAAAAAGTTAAAATCCGCACAACACATTTTCTGTCGTTGACCATAAACCCGCCCTACCGCCAAGGTATGGCTCCCTGATTCTATCTATCAAGTCTGCTCAGTCGAAATGTAGGGACTGTCATTATATTCCTATTAAATGAAGCACTCGGAATTGATTTGTAATATAAAAAAAAACTCCGTAAGACAAGGCCCAGGCTGTACACAGTGCTAACGGGATCGCCATTTCTGTCCGTCCCGTTAAATGTTTCTCCCGGTCAGTAAATAGCCGCCTGCCTATGTTTTGGACGGTGTGTAAAGCATGTTTATCTAGCTAAATTACAAACATAGCTAATAAATACATGTATCTTCATCAATAGCTGATCTACCGTGCTGGTACAGCGTCGCTAATTAAAGAAATAAACATGTGATGTACATATGAAAACAATTACACATATATACACATTTATCTTAGTAACAGAAAGAATGAATTATCTATAAACAAAGTGATAAATATTCAAAAGTTGACACCGGCCGTGAAGGAACATGCACGTTGTCACATATATCAACGGTATATACTTTATATACCTTTCCGTCACAAAACTCACCCTTCCAAAATATTCCGCAGGAATTTAAGAATACTTTGACGTATATACTTCCTTGAGACAAAAACTTTTGAAGTATTGTACTCCCAAAATTAATCCAACACTTCCAGAAATTTGTAAGAATTATTAAAATCCACGGAATTCTATGAATAATAAATATACACGAGTACTGAATGAGGTGTGTAAACTCCGGGAGATTTGTAAACAAAGCACCACGGTACACGGACGGGTCTCGCTCACTATCCGTCAAAACGTCAAACTAGGGGAAACGTGTTACCCACTCGCTCTCTGCTTTCTACCTGACAGCCGAGAAGATAAGTTCTGAAATGCTCGGTCTCTCTGACCGTTTCGCCTGGTACAGGGTCGTGGGGCCTAGAGAAAGTGACACTCCCATTACTTCTCAGCCAGCCACTCAACCGCATCCATGTGACCCCGGGGTCACCGATTAGTCAAAGGTCAAGGCTGAAGTTGATGATACCCCCATCTTAAACCAATTTTACCTGTGATTCAATTATATTGGCCAATTATAACCAAAAAAATATCATATCCCCAGGTCCTGGCATAAAAGTCTATCATTTTCAGTGCCCAGCTCTCTCCCAAGTATGTAACCCTTGTAGCTTCAATCTTCTTTATTATGTGGGTATAAAGGTAATTATTTTGAAATATTTGAAAAAGAAAAGAAATACTTTTCTCTGAAATAAATTATATACCAATATGTATTACAAACTAAAATGATAGGCGGTAATAACTTCTATTATAACCTTTCAAGGGCTTCATTTTTTTCATTCTGCATGCATTTTCCTGTAAATATTGTAAGACATGCAGGAAGGGGTCAGATGAAAAAATATTATAACTTTATTTCTTTCTTTCTGGAAATTCTCTCAAAGTTTTCAGTACACCAATAAACAAAACACAGAGTTGAGCTTTTATTTCAACACTAGCGGAAAGTAGTACAATTAATTTGTACAATATACTAAGAAGCTTATCAATATACACACATTCAATATAGTATTAACTGGTTTATAATTAAATCTGTTATATTATCAAATATAAAAAATATATCTCTTTTCTGAAAAAAAACCCAATATAAATTACAAGAAATTATTTTTTGTCCAAACTCTTAATTTTGAACAAGCCATTTTTACTATACATACATATTACAAGTGTCCTTGCATTGGAAACACAGAAATAAAGGCATTTATATATTTTTTACAATAACACCTGTCAGATTTGTGTAAGCACATAGTTTATGAATTGTCTAGTATTTATCAGATTAAGTTGTGTCTAATTCCTTCCGACGCCATATATGGTATAAAAGTTCAGCCTCTGTAGTCTCTCACCTGTACACGTGCGATGCAGCAGGTATTTGAATCAATTCAAATGACATAAAACGATTTGTCAACACTTAGCGGAGAAATTATTTTGTGAAACTTTATATGTGAATCGACATGACATTCCACATATTTGTTATTATAAAATAGGTATATTCTTTTCGGTTTCTCTCTCGGTATTTGGCAACGAAGACAGTTTTTCGCATCAGTATTGCTCAGTTTTTATTTTATTTGACAAAGTACGAAACAAAACGTCTAAAGACATAGTATTTGTGTGCGCGGGAGATTAAGGACCGGGCTTGGTCTGATTTGACATGTGACCCAGTCAGTTAGTTGTTATCTACATAAAACCGCCACCAACCGTCACTACCTTTTCTCTTCTCGTTCTACAATTCCGGACACTTTGATCCGTCATCTGACCACGCCTACTGCATTTAGACACGACTTGGACTGCCCTGACTCATTACATATTCAAAACTACGTCACCTATTTAGCACGTGCTAGTGTTGTTGTTTTCAACTCGACGGACGAGACGGGTTACGCATTTTCCAATAAATTACAAAATACGCGGATATATTTCTTTCCTGAAGTTAAAAATCAAACGTTAGAATTTTAAAGTTATGACCATTTCAGTTTGAAAAACTATAACGGTACCCGACTTTGTTATGTCTATTATCGCGAATATCAAAAGTATAATGCGAATGTCTATATTATTATTCTTATTTTCTGATGTCCCTTTCAGTTATGCACACATAAAACGATATTTTATTATGTTCATATCTTATCCTTAATCAAACGTATTTGGCACATCAATATGAAATAATGAGCATGAAACATGGTTCTTATTTCCTTACCTTTTAAAATGATATATACTCACAGTAACACTTATTTTATTGCATATTCCGGAAATATGATTAAACGATTTCAGATATTATAATATATGTCAATCGCTTTCTAAAGTGCTTGGAATATTTTCATCTTTTGAAATACTTTCAGTAATTTTATGAGACTTAAACTGAAATATTCTCACAATAACACAGTACCCCTGTATGTCGAAATCACTGTATATTCTCGAGTTAGCAATATGCACACTGCTATTACTACTTCGAAATTTTAAAAAAACACCTCTACATTTATTGAGAATAACTTGAAAGCTGAGAATAGAATGACAACAATATGTTGAAAGGGGGGAAAAAACAGGAACTAAATCTTGGAGCTCCATATTTCTTATTTCCAGAGATAAAATCGGAATATTTGGCTGTTTTGTTTATGTCCTTAAATACTCATAGTAACTATTTCAGATATGTCCATATGCTTTTTAAGTTACATTTGCATAAATCATAAATTTCACAGAGCCCAAAAATGTTTATTTTGAATTTTATACAGGTATTTACTTGAATTACATATTGGATTTGAGTTATAAATTTAAATATAAATTCACGGTCAAAACAGTACGCACCAGAGAAATCGAATTCCTCTATACTGTAGGTTGGTTTTGAATACAACTTTTCATGTTACTTTGCATCTATCGTCAAATTTAACTAATATATAATACTAAAAGCATGAAGAAGCATGGACATTTTTGGGGTGTTTTTGTCTGTTGAATTGAAGGAGAAAATACATATTTTTGTGTTGATTCATATTTCAACTTGCAATAAATTCAAAGAATTAAAATAGTGTTTTTCTTAAAGATTATTTTGTTGGAATCAATTTCATTTGTAGCTTTTTCCTCATCCAAGCTGCCTGACCGTCTTTAATGAATGTTAAAAGCTGGTAGTATTTGTAATATTTAATGTTGATGATGTAACTGGCACTTTACAGAAGTTGAAGTACACTAGGTATAATGATACTGAGGGTATACAGCTATAATTATCCCTCTGCTTATATCACCATGTTATCTGACATCACAAACGAAATGTACATTGAAATCGACATTCGATATTAATGGATTTTGATAACTTATTCATTTCATGTGTATATCCACAGAATTGGATGATCTAAGTCGGTGATATAATCACACACACACAAACACAAATAGCTGTTATAAACAGTCTCAAAACTAATCTCGCTTTTTGCAAATTTTGTTGTTCGCCCTGATATTTTTTTCTAAAAGAATTCATTAATTTTTGTCATATATTTTTCTGAAAAATCAACAAATTTTCATTATTGATTTTTCTTTAATTATACAGCTGACATGCTATGACTATTTACTTACAATGATACCTACATAATATTCATGTGTTGATGTATACTGTGTGATATATAATATGCTTCTTAGTAAACCAAGCTATACTTGTTATGTCTTTGTTTCTGTGGAGAATCAATATGGTCTTGTTAACAATGTTCCGTGTCTGATATTTTACCGATAAAATCTAGTAAACAATCGTTATTCCTGAACATTAAAATCATGAAGCATTAGGGATTTATACAGGTATATTGTTACAGGTAAATTTTATAACAAATTAAGAACACTTTGATATTCTCTACTTCTCCTTCAAGGATATATTTTAGTGGGAAAACAGTAAACACAGAATGGTTAGGAGCCCTGCATTGTTACGAACTGTACGCGGTGAGAAATGTGCATATTTTCTATACACACTGTAAAATTTATTGTTAAAAGATGTTGTTTATACATTCAAAGGACTCATAAATCAGAATTAAAATTCTCAAATAAAATTAAGTTGAATTTTAAACAAGAGATGATATCGATTCTCAGTATTTCTAATTCCTTTTACATTCTCGGGGGGGGAAGCAAAAAATATGAATTATCATAATAATAGTATTAAGTTGTTTGTATAATTTATTTCTTGATTGTTTACAACCCAACTATCAAAATTACAACAGAATAATATCGCTATTTATGATTTCAATAATTCGTCAGAAGTGCTATTCGGTGAGCTAAACATATATTTTTTTCTTTGGTTGATAAATGATTTTGCATAATAAAACTTGAAAATATTTTTTTTTTATTATTTGCTGGTGTTCAACAACCCCATAAAACAGGATATGAAATTTAAATAAAACACTTAATTGAATTGGTATTCATAAACAGCATATCCTTGTCAGTTTTATAATCCTCTTTTAATATTAGGTTATAAAATCCACAAAAGCTTTGTTTTATATTTTAAGACCGGTATTTTGGTAGTTCAATAAATACAAATCTGATGCTGTTTTCATGATGTTCGTATTAACGACTAGTTCATGTAAGTGATAAATACATGCATAACTAAATTCACTCTCAAATCAGTTTTGAATGTGTGCGGTAAATGATTATTATATCCATGGAATCAAATATCTTGGCGTTTCTAAAATTATTTCATCTTGTCCTATGGGGTAAGGCTTCTTCATACGATTGTCCCCCGGGGGACAGTGAACGGATACGGACAATAATCTCTATTAAACCAATATAACATTTAATTGCTACAGATGTTATCATCAACATGTATAATGATTTATCCGAGGACAGTATCATGGGGCGTGGTAGCTTGTGCCTTACCCTCGGGCTGCTGTGTCAAAATATCATTGTGTGGAGCAGGGTGGTGAGAGCTGTACCCCCGGGCTGTTGTGTCAAATCGTATTGTGTGGGGTGGGTGGCGAGAGCCCTGCTCCCCGGGGCCGTTGTGTCAAGTCGTTAGAATGTATTATTTTTATTTTGTCCCGGGTAGATCTTTCCCTAAATCTTGTGTTACGTCGATGATACTCCAATAGTTACTGTCAAACTGACAGCCCATTCATCAAGGTCCCGTCCACCCCCTATACCCTCCATCATGACGTCCGAACCCAACACTTAGGCCAGATCGATCAGCCGGGGCTCAAAAGATCGATACAAACCAGAACCGTCCGACAGGTATCTGTTAGTGTAAAGGTTCGAGGTTATGGAACATCCCAGTCTTAAACGGTTCTATTACAGAGTGTCACCTGTATTTTTGTTCTGTGTAACTTTGCTTACCATGTATAGGTATAAATTTGCTTACAACGTATAGGTATAATTAGGTATAATTTTGCTTACCAGGTATAGGTATAATTTTGCTTACCACGTATATGTATAAGTTTGCTTACCACGTATATGTATAAGTTTGCTTACCACGTATAGGTATAAGTTTGCTAACCACGTATAGGTATTAAACGTTACCGGTATGAAAGCATTATTACCTTCCTGACACTGCATTAATATAAAACAGTTGTTCTATATCCATATTATAATATTAGTCAGCGCCGTCCAATGGCCGTTTCACAAAAAAGGAGTCAGTTTAACATAAAGTACATTGTACTTGTTTTCGAATCATATATGTATCTCATGTTTGTATTACTGGAATATTTTACCGATAATAAAATAAAGTTTAAACTAAAACTAAACAAACTTATCAAGATATCCCGTCTTTTTTACTACCAGAGACAAAATATTCAAACCAAAAATCATGGTTTAAAGAAAACGGTAAAACAGAATTGTTCTCAAGTATACCTATATGTTTCCGGATTTCAAAGTGGGAATTATTTATTTTTTATTTAACACAAGACAGGGGAATTACATTCATTAACCTACGAACCAATTAACTCCTCGTAATCAATTTATTATCATAGACTTTGTTATAAACAGTCAATGTTAATCACCTCAACTGAAAATAACAATATCCCACAAATTTCAATTATTGAAATACAGAAATATTAGCATTACTTTGAACTAACAAGCCTATTCTGCTTGGCAATTATATGCGTGACATTGTTTTTATTCTACTGATCGAATTAGCATTTAATCAACTAAATATTCTCAAAATGAAAAGGAATATTACATATATTTTAAATACAATTTGGAGAAAAGTGTTTTTCTGCCACAGAAAGCGTGACCAATTTCCGATTGATGTGAATTTAATTGACTCTTAAACATTGAAAACAGCGAAAACCAAACGAAGCTACAAGACCAGATCATGCATTATTAAAATGAATTTGCATATCTATTAAATATTCAACTGAACAGCATGCAATTTGTTTCAAGGAAATGGCTAAAACAAAACTCCGAATTTAATAGGCATATTAATTTTGACAAGTAATTTTCAAATTTATATGGGTGATTCATCGTTCGATTTAGATATATATATATGACTTATATCTACTGTTCTTTGTTGGTTTTGTGACCTAATTATTTAATCAAAACATGTTAGATACAAACTTAATAAAATTAATATTAGATGCGGTTCAAATGAGTTTGTATTTTATTGGAGTTGTGAGTTATTAGATTTGTGACGTTATGATTACTTACAGTTGTGATAAACGAATACCTATACATTCGTTTTACCTGCAGATCATTATTGATTTGAACATAACAGACTTCATTTACAAGTATTGGTTACATTGTAAATAATACATTGATGGACATTCATACTGCCTAATGAAATCAAAACAGATGATATCTAAGTTCCAAAATCTTGAATTTACCCCTGTCAGGAATTTTCCAAATAACATGTACGTTTCAAAATATTTAATGTCTATTTCATATACAAATCACTTTCACGTTTCAAAAGCTCGAATTTATATTTCCTTTCCAAATCACATGAAAGGCTCAAAAGTTTAAATGCGTGTTTCATAGCTAAACCACTATCATAAAGCTTGAATTAAAAGTTTGAAATTATATTTCCTTTCCAAATCACATGAAAGGCTCAAAAGTTTAAATGCTTGTTTCATAGCTAAACCACTATCATAAAGCTTGAATTAAAAGTTTGAAATTATATTTCACTTCCAAATCTTCGTGTAAGTTTCAAAATCTTGGATTTATATTTCGTTTCCTAACAAAAAAAATACAGTATACAGTAACAGTCGTAAATATTTAAACTAAAACGTTTTTTGATGTATAGATTTATTGATTACAATCTTCAGTCTTTTATCTGACAACAGAACGACAGATATCCAGGGCTGTAAATAAGTTAAGATTTCACACGTTGAAGTGTATCTTTTACAACACGCCATGCTTTTTTAAGCAAATTCCAACTCCCATTTCATGCCTCCGTACCCTAGAAATTGATAAATATTTACGCTACCTATATCAGATAAACTAAATCAGACGCCATTTCGAAATTCTTTGAATGTATCATATGAGTCTGCATATGTCAAGTCCCCGTTATATATATTTTTCTACTTTTTTCTTTTTTTCTTTTCATGTTGTTTTATCAAATTAAAGTCATTCTGCATGTAAATCTTCAATTTGGATGCAATAAAGAGATTAAAATGGCAATAAAGTTTTGATTACTCAATTTCACGTCGAGAGTGTATATTCATCTGACAGCCTATGGTAGCCCTGTGAAATCTAGAAACCCAAACGTTTCAATAACATTCACAGTTCTAACATTGATTTTGATCGAAAATTAGTATATTTTCAAGAATTTATCGGAATTATCTCTTTCGGATCCCCTCGGATAAAACTGCATCTCCAAGATAGAAGGCAGACAAACATCTTACGATCGTTTATGTTTTACTGGGTTTTCCCCTCAAAATCCTTCAGTCCTGATTAAGAGTGGTGCTGGTGTTTTTTTTAATTACACAACTTGATGGAACACATGATGCGGACAATAAAACGTATTCGTGTCATAAGAAGGTCACGTGACTAACAAAGACGTAAATATATAGCGACAATTATTTATTGAAACATATAAATAAGATAAATTTAGTTTACAGAGGTTTTCGGTGCGTTCGATGTGACCGAAGTCTCAACCACCACGTGATTGATGAACCTTATCGAACGAGCCCATATCAAACCCGGCCCAAATGCACTCTTATTCTTATATTACATAAGGGTTTCCACGGGTCAGATGCGGATTGTAATTGGAAATCATTCAACCGTAGACGAATTTAGGGGACTGGCATGGCCCTTAAACCCCCTGGGGACGAGTTCCGTCCCCAGTCGTGTCATGAGTATCGTTATCTTGCTTCTTCCCCCTCTTCCCTCATCACCTCAACTCCCTCCTCATTACCGGTACATCATTGGCCCTCCCGTGACACTATGGACGCCATTAACAGACCCAACATTTGTTTATAATTTGGTCCGTTATCACAAACAGAGATATGTATACATGCACACTTGATAATTATAATCTGTCCGGCTTGACCGGGTGGTTGGTAACAACAACCCCCTCCCCGTTCGAATGGCTATCTTGACCAGCGGTCAATCGTCCGCGCGATTTCACACTTGTCATGCCCAACCAGTAAAACGAGCTTCTTTCAGTGTCTTGATCACCACGTTATTATTTACCTGCCCTAAATAACATTCTGTAAGGCCGTCTCTAAATTCACACCAAAGTTTTTTCGTTTCCTTTTTTTTCAAAGAAGATTTTGACAAAGGCGAAGAGCTGCTCCTAATCAACATTTAAACGGATATTTTCTTTGAGTCGTTAAAAGGTGGCTAAATATAGTTCGCCAGCGCGAAGATAATTGGCATCTTTGTTAGTGTTATGTGTTTGTCAACACGAAAATCGTCGCTTATTTATACGACGAATAGGTTAACTTTGTTCGCGGAAGAACGAATGCGCAAAAAGATGCGCGATCAGAGAATGTCAAAAATTCTCCTCCCCACCCCTCTTCCACACACAAGTTGGCGATAAGAATTGTTTTCCTAGGTGCTAGCCCAGTAACATGTCAAAACGATTTAGCTGCAAGACGTTAATGTACCAACGAAAAAGCGGGACAAAAAAGTTACTCCAAAACGGCTGGCTCACGGAAAGATATTTCTAGGAAAAAATGGGAACAGCTAAGGAAGGGTTCTTTCTGGAAAATATTTGAACCCTCGAGGCGCCATTCAAGGAAATAACGACGTATCTGATTGGCAAAAAAATTAAAAGGAATCTGTATGAGTAATTTGATCGAAACAAGTCATTTATATATATATAATGTGAATTAAAGAACGTGTCTATGTGATAACATTATATTTACTCATATACCGTCATCCACAATACACCAAAGAATACCAAAGAGTCAGCAACACCATTATTCGAACTCAAAATCAAAAGAGCTCGGTTAAGATATCGACAAAAAGGAAAATTAGTATGGAGACCCTAAAAGTGTAATGAGAATACGATCATGTGTTCCGGAAGAGTAAGCGCATTATGAATCATTAACACATCCGTCTGAAGTTGACACGTCCAAGTTGTTACTTTAAGAAGTAGGAAAACATGTTATTCAGCTGTGAAACGGGTTTGGTTTATTCTGTCTAACGTCCTATTAGCTTTGAAACACTTCAGAGAACTATAGGTAAGAACGCCTATCAGAAAGTGGATAGCCGATCGCGGTAGCACTGCAGGCCTGAAATAACTCATCGCTCACCTTAATAAGGTGTCTCACATCTAAATATGGTCTCTAACACATCTAAATATAGTCTCGTGCATCTAAATATAGTCTCGTACATCTGAGTAATAATTAAGGTGCCTGACACACGTCATCGAGCTACATTTTGGTGGCATTGAACTTGAATCAAATGTCTAAAAGAAAGTTTTGAAAAAGAAATTGACATCGGAATATATAAACCGATATAAAACCGTTTTCTAGTCGTGTAATGTATATGCATTTTGTAAACGTTTGAGCCCCCATGTTAATTATCCTGCGCCGATATATAACGTACAGCTGTTTAACGCATGCATCATAATGCAGTGTTTGTGGGTGTTTGTTCCTCTCGGCGATGTATGAATCGCTGTTGTTTTGTTTTAGTTTGTTTGCACTGATATCCCTCGACACAAAACAAGAGTCTAAGTTTACAGCTATGGCCATTTAAGGACGTGCCAGGTTTTGGTGGTGGAGGAAAGCCGGAGTTACCGGAGAAGAACCACCGACACACGGCCAGTACCTGGCGACTGCCCCACGTAGGTCTCGAACCCGCGACCAAGTGGTGCAGGGCTAGTGGTGACAGAATGGTCAAAGTACAGTACCTTCCTCTTGGTTTGAAGTTTTGTCTGTTGGACACATATAATCAGCTGTGTAACAGTCCATTTTCAATGTCAAAAAGCTCGCTTCAGTGTGACTGAATCAAAAAGTCACACGTAAAGTTTGTGACTTCACCGATTTTATTGTGTGAGGTATATAAAACTGAGCCCTTATACCACTGACTTAGATAATTTTAGTCCGTGCCTATACCAAGTACATAGTATTGTTTCGAATTAGGGTTAGAAATCACGCTCTGATTAGAACATCACTCAACACAACGCTCTGAGTTCGAACCTCATAAAAAACTTTTCGTGCCGATGCAAGCATGTGGTGAACTCATCTGATGACGGCGCTGATGTTATCACGGGAAACCGGCGGCTTGCACCCATTCCGAATACCAGCATGTCGTCTTTTTCTCCCTGGGGCATATATCCCCCCTCCATGGACGCGCCATCGTCTCTCCCCAATCCTTAATTCTCGACGGATTAGCATTCGTGGACAGTTTGGGTGTTTTGGCCCATTCATCATTCTGTACGAGATTTCACAAAACAAACAAACAAATCTTTCACGGGCTCTTGGGGAGGAATCTCGACACATGGACTATTATGCAACGGTGGCTGATCCAGAGAATGATATCGTTGGGGTGGTTAGATGTAGGAGGTGACACGGGAGGGGAGGGGAGGGGCGTGGGGGGTGCTTATCTAGCCCTATCAGTCCTTGATTCTGTTTCAGTCTGTTAGGTTCACAATAAACAATATTTACTAATAATACTATCAAGGAGATTCCAGCGTTATAAGCCCTGTGATCCTGTATAACAAACATTGAAACCACGGTAATCTGAACCCTTCCGTTAGCGGAGAAATGTCCCCGTTAAATTTATTTTTAGTTTTGATTATAATTCACTTTCAAAAATGATCAACAATGGATTCGCAAAAGTATAAGGCCGTTATTTACGATTTCTCCCTTAAATTATCTGTTTCATGGCGTATCCGCAATTTTACTCGAGTATACACTAATTTTGTAATAATAATTAATAATAATTCGAGGTTCTTATATACCGCTTTATCACAACCTAGTTCGTAGGTCGTCTCAAAGCGGTTCACAAATTATCATCCGTTGTTATAGGGCCTTTGCAACAAGCCAATATCTTTCTCGGCTTCTTAAGGAGCATACAGCCGGTGCTGCCATTTCGACGCCCACAGGTAGCATTCTACAATTCTAGCACTACCCAACCACGTACTCCTTTACAGCTGCGTAGACTGGAACAAGCGGAGTAAAGTATCTTGATCAAGGATACAACACAGTGCCGTGACGATAGTCGAACCCGAAACCCTTCGGTCAGGAGCCCGGCGTCCTACCACTAGACTACCGTGTCTCACAACCCTTCGGTCAGGAGCCCGGCGTCCTACCACTAGACTACCGTGTCTCACAACCCTTCGGTCAGGAGCCCGGCGTCCTACCACTAGACTACCGTGTCTCACAACCCTTCGGTCAGGAGCCCGGCGTCCTACCACTAGACTACCGTGTCTCACAACCCTTCGGTCAGGAGCCCGGCGTCCTACCACTAGACTACCGTGTCTCACAACCCTTCGGTCAGGAGCCCGGCGTCCTACCACTAGACTACCGTGTCTCACAACCCTTCGGTCAGGAGCCCGGCGTCCTACCACTAGACTACCGTGTCTCACAACCCTTCGGTCAGGAGCCCGGCGTCCTACCACTAGACTACCGTGTCTCACAACCCTTCGGTCAGGAGCCCGGCGTCCTACCACTAGACTACCGTGTCTCACAACCCTTCGGTCAGGAGCCCGGCGTCCTACCACTAGACTACCGTGTCTCACAACCCTTCGGTCAGGAGCCCGGCGTCCTACCACTAGACTACCGTGTCTCACAACCCTTCGGTCAGGAGCCCGGCGTCCTACCACTAGACTACCGTGTCTCACAACCCTTCGGTCAGGAGCCCGGCGTCCTACCACTAGACTACCGTGTCTCACAACCCTTCGGTCAGGAGCCCGGCGTCCTACCACTAGACTACCGTGTCTCACAACCCTTCGGTCAGGAGCCCGGCGTCCTACCACTAGACTACCGTGTCTCACAACCCTTCGGTCAGGAGCCCGGCGTCCTACCACTAGACTACCGTGTCTCACAACCCTTCGGTCAGGAGCCCGGCGTCCTACCACTAGACTACCGTGTCTCACAACCCTTCGGTCAGGAGCCCGGCGTCCTACCACTAGACTACCGTGTCTCACAACCCTTCGGTCAGGAGCCCGGCGTCCTACCACTAGACTACCGTGTCTCACAACCCTTCGGTCAGGAGCCCGGCGTCCTACCACTAGACTACCGTGTCTCACAACCCTTCGGTCAGGAGCCCGGCGTCCTACCACTAGACTACCGTGTCTCACAACCCTTCGGTCAGGAGCCCGGCGTCCTACCACTAGACTACCGTGTCTCACAACCCTTCGGTCAGGAGCCCGGCGTCCTACCACTAGACTACCGTGTCTCACAACCCTTCGGTCAGGAGCCCGGCGTCCTACCACTAGACTACCGTGTCTCACAACCCTTCGGTCAGGAGCCCGGCGTCCTACCACTAGACTACCGTGTCTCACAACCCTTCGGTCAGGAGCCCGGCGTCCTACCACTAGACTACCGTGTCTCACAACCCTTCGGTCAGGAGCCCGGCGTCCTACCACTAGACTACCGTGTCTCACAACCCTTCGGTCAGGAGCCCGGCGTCCTACCACTAGACTACCGTGTCTCACAACCCTTCGGTCAGGAGCCCGGCGTCCTACCACTAGACTACCGTGTCTCACAACCCTTCGGTCAGGAGCCCGGCGTCCTACCACTAGACTACCGTGTCTCACAACCCTTCGGTCAGGAGCCCGGCGTCCTACCACTAGACTACCGTGTCTCACAACCCTTCGGTCAGGAGCCCGGCGTCCTACCACTAGACTACCGTGTCTCACAACCCTTCGGTCAGGAGCCCGGCGTCCTACCACTAGACTACCGTGTCTCACAACCCTTCGGTCAGGAGCCCGGCGTCCTACCACTAGACTACCGTGTCTCACAACCCTTCGGTCAGGAGCCCGGCGTCCTACCACTAGACTACCGTGTCTCACAACCCTTCGGTCAGGAGCCCGGCGTCCTACCACTAGACTACCGTGTCTCACAACCCTTCGGTCAGGAGCCCGGCGTCCTACCACTAGACTACCGTGTCTCACAACCCTTCGGTCAGGAGCCCGGCGTCCTACCACTAGACTACCGTGCCTCACATTTTATGTACCGTCTCAATGTGTGATCACGTTAGTCCAGGAACAGATATTTTTATTTATAAGCTGTTGTTTATATCTTGATTGATTGCTTTGTAAGCGTACCTTGTCAAATAACCTGTTCTGTTTTCAACGACATCTCCAGGGAATGTATATGTTTATGACAAAAGGAAGATATTTTAGACATCTCTCAGTGAAATTTACCAAATAACTGAATCATAACCTACAAAGACATCTCCAACCCAAAGTACTTGTAATATCAACACCTCTTTATACATATTTTGCATTGAATTTTAAACAAAAAATAAATTTCAACTCTTATTGATTTATTGCATTTGTCGGAAATATAAGCACTGTTATATAAATAACAGCACACGTGTTAATTTTAGCCTAGACATTCTTAATTACTGAACAAAAAGGATTTTTTGATAGAGTTATAATAATTAAACGGGAAATCGAAAGAGAAAATTCTTCTGCTGTCGATTCCGACACCTTTAAGACAATACCTCATACGTCATTTTCACACTGAAATATTCAAAAATACAAACAGCATGTGACGTCGAATTACTTGTCAGCGTCACAGATGACATGGACCCCATACCGTAATTTATATCACTGTCTGTCGAGAGAACATTAACGTCGATGTGATAGGTAAAATTGAGGGTTCACAGTATTTTACAGTGCAAACCTGATAAACTTTCTATTTAAATATAATTAGAAATATTTGCCTGGAAAATAATTATGATTTGGGTTCATCCATAATCATATGTACCTCATAAGATGGAGTTAATTGTATAGTGCCGAGGATGCCCTGGCTATCGGGTAGCCTCACACACTACTCATATCTAGTGTGGGCATAGCATCTAAACAAATAAGACCTTCTTGTAAGAAATATGATATTTCATAATATGACTACACTAGTGTGACACGGGGCGGGTTAGACCCACTACAATAGGCGTCGGGTATCAGGACGAGCTGTAACTGTACGCGGTTAATATACCATACATTTATACACACATAATACCGACCGGCCCACTACCGGGGAGATTAGATCCCAATCTATTGCTATTTAACTGATGGACTTTTAAGTGAAAATATTAAATTGTAATGGGTTAAACTTGATATATGTAAAGACTGCGCACTTCATCTACATCCGACCCCCCTGATGCTGGGTCCTACCGCGCGATACTCGTCCTACAGTCAATGTTACTGTCCACGATCGTCCCTTTTACCCAGCGTAACGTCTTTCACCACCGCATACTCGCTACAAAGCCACAGCCGCTAGATACTCGCCACAACACCACTGAAATGTCTTTTCCCGAATCATACTCGCCAAAACGTTTATCCACGCCGATACTGGCCACAACGTGTTTTAACCGCGCAATACTCGCAATAACACCACAGAGATGTCTACCGCGAGATACTCGCCACAACACAAATGTCCTTTTCCTGATAATACTCGCCACAACACCACTAAAATGTCCTTTTCCGGGTCATACTCGCCACAACGATCTGTACTGAACGAAATTCTAGGTTAGTTATGGGCTATGAACTTTGACCTTGACCTCAATGACACTGTTTTGTGCTTTTATCTATGACTATTACAGACACATTTCTAGTAAGATTATAGTTTAGCTTTAGAATTTTGAAAGGTTGGACTAAACGAACGACCTTCCTCGTGTAAACGCGAGAGCGCCATCTAGACCTACATCTCATTTCATAGAAACTGACAGTCGGCTAAAACGTGACAATAAAATCTGCGCTTAAAATAACACTTACACAGCAAATAACCTGACATGCATGCGTTTCATTTATCGAAGATTTATCCGGATATCCACGTCAGATTAAGTTTCTGGGTCGTTTACTTTTCTAAATGTGATTTAACGATGAGAGCTGAGATATCAGAAGTTTAAAGAAAATATGTGTGAGATGTTTTTGTAGTGTACGTGGTGTGTTCACTACCTGTTTAAAACGTCCCTACCTAATCATTTAAAATAAAGTGTAACGTCTCACATTCAAAATCCATTAGAATTTTTACAGTTCCAAAACGATGAAGTCTTTTGATACAAAGAAGCTGACATTTTTATAGCGGTCCCTGCGTTAACCTTGAATTTATGTGCATAATCTGTGTTTTTTAATGATCCATTCGTGATTTATAGCGCCTCAGTGGTAGGTAAAGCTATGCAAACGACACCTGCACTTACAGATCGATTTAGGAAATACTCTAACGATTTTAAAACCTTTGCTAATGACCCCTTTTACAGGTGTTTCTCGATTGACTCACCTGAGGTATTCAAATAAGCTTTTTTTCTTTGATATTTTGAATTTGTCGCCTTTGTCTATACATATTTCAGTAAGCAGTGTATATGATAACTGTAATCATATCAGAATACCAGCCCACTTTATCTGCTTGCGCTATGTCAATATTTTACCCTCTCAATAGTTGATCTGTGCAATCTAACCGGAAGTGAACAATTATCATTTCTGGTTTTTTGGTGATCGCCACACAGTTCGGAATCCGAACACATAGAATTCACCGTCATTTACTGAAAACAGACGCCTCAGCAATGCCTAAATATTAATTAATATTTGTTAGGTCATTGAGTGACAAAACATCCTTAAAACATCCAGAAAACAGCCATATTTATCAACGTTGTTAAAATGTGCAGTTCCCTCTGTACTTGTTTAACGATTCACTTCCGGGCAATCTCAATGGGTCCACACCCGATAGGACGAGAAGGACCATTTAGGCGCGATAAATAACGCAAAGTGGGCGTGGCCTCGAAGTGTTTGTTTCAACGTATTAGAAACTATACATCACGTGCACCGCAAACCTGATTACGCTTTCTTTATGTTTTCATGCTCAATGAATGCATCACTTCCGTTTAATGAATAAGAACGCTTAATCTAAGCTGAATACAAACACGTCTATGGAAGGAAAAAAGTAGGATAGGGAAAAGAATCTACTTTTTGAAACAAAGTGTAAAGGAGGAGCCAAAAATTCTCCATTTCTTCTGTAAGAATCAATGATAATTAAGATGGATCTTTCACGTTGGTGTCACACCCGTAAAACAATTAGAATTCTCTAAACTTAATGCTCGCTGCAAATAGCACTAAATCATATTAATCGTCAGAACCTACTAGAACACAACACACAGGCTTCAGTATGTATGAGAGTGAAGTGGTTAGCGCAACGATTCCTACTTAATGGACAACTTCCTGAAGGGATCACACTTTAGTTCCAAGTCTATATTTGAGAGGAATTCTCTCCCTAAAGGATCAGTCGTAATGAGGAGAGAGACACAGGGAGAGTTTTACGCATTGTATATATTTCTAGCTGAAATGAGTGATGTCCGATCGTATACATGGATGTTCAGTTTCATTTTTGTATTATTCATTTCAAATTTGAAATAAAAACTTTATGTCCTTTATTATCTGTTCTCATTTATTTACGATAAATGTTTTTTTTCATTCTAAAAGCATATATTAAAATTGTATTTTGAAAAAAACCGAGGTTATATAATTTACCAACGAAATTCAACACGACTCTATAATCTTGTTTGTAATAATGATTGATGACAAGAATCGATGCTAATTTTTTTTTTCCTGACGGTCACGAATTGTGCTTAATTTAACAAATATATTTTCTGTTGTTTGAATGAATCCAACTGCTTGCTTAAACAAAACGTGTTCCAAAGGAAGGATGGATCGAGGACATGAAAATGAAAAACGATATTAAGACAATTTATTTTAACAAATCAGAATTCCGCAAGGCGAAAATCATAAATTTATACATATACCTTAACCAAAATAGCAACTTTCAGCTTCGTATACTGCCTGCTAGTCTTCCGGTTCTATATAAATATTATTCCGGTTACGGACATAACCTTTTCTAGTGTTATATATATAGCCTCTTACGGTAACGTCCATAACCTATTCTAGTTATATATATATATAGTCTCTTCCGGTAACGTTCATAACCTATTCTAGTTATATGTATATAGCCTCTTCCGGTAACGTTCATAACCTATTCTAGGTATATATATATAGTCTCTTCTGGTTATGTCCATAACCTATTCTAGTTATATATATATATAGCCTCTTCCGGTAACGTTCATAACCTAATCTAGTGATATATATATATATACATATAACTAGAATAGGTTATGGACGTAGCCGGAAGAGGCTATATACATATAACTAGAATAGGTTATGGACGTAACCGGAAGAGGCTATAGATAAATATAACTAGAATAGGTTATGAACGTTATCGGAAGAGGCTATATATATATAACTAGAATAGGTTATGGACGTATCCGGAAGAGGCTATATATATATATAACTAGAATAGGTTATGGACGTAACCGGAAGAGGCTATATATATATATAACTAGAAAAGGTTATGGATGTAACTGGAAGAGACTATATATATATATATATATATATATATATATATATATATATATTGTCTCTTCCAGTTACATCCATATTTTTTTCTATATATATATATATATATATTGTCTCTTCCAGTTACATCCATATTTTTTTCTATATATATATATATATATAGTCTCTTCCAGTTACGTTCATAGTCTATTCTAGTTATATATTTATATATATATAGCCTCTTCCGGATACGGCCATAACCTATTCTAGTTATATTTATCTATAGCCTCTTCCGGTTACGTCCATAACCTATTCTATTTATATATATATATATAGTCTCTTCCGGTTACGTACATAACCTATTCTAGTTATATGTATGAATAGTCTCTTCCGGTTTCGTCGATTACTTGTTCTAGTTATATATATATATATAGTCTCTTCCGGTTACGTACATAACCTATTCTAGTTATATATATATATAGTCTCTTCCGGTTACGTACATAACCTATTCTAGTTATATATATATATGTAGTCTCTTCCGGTTACGTCCATAACCTATTCTAGTTATGTATATATATAGCCTCTTCCGGTTACGTACATAACCTATTCTAGTTATATATATATATAGTCTCTTCCGGTTTCGTCCATAACCTGTTCTAGTTATATATATATATAGCCTCTTCCGGTTACGTCCATAATATTTTCTTGTTATATATATATATATATAGTCTCTTCCGGTTACGTCCATAACCTATTCTAGTTATGTATATATATATACCCTCTTCCGGCTACGTCCATAACCTATTCTAGTTATATGTATATATAGTCTCTTCCGGTTTTGCATTCTTGGCATTCGTGACCGATTCCACTTTGGACCTCAGCATACTTTGGTCGATCAAAGCAAGGATTCGTTTCTTAAAGTAGAGAACAAAAGTATGTTCAACGATAAACTATGGTATAAATAACTCTCACTAACGACAATAACTACTAAAAATGTTTTCAAATTCCATTTTTTTCCCCAAAGCTGTCTTTAGTGTCTTTGTGAAAGAAAATAATTTACATTCCTAAACCATTAAATGTACATTGTAAAAAGATATCGGACGAAACCTCCAAACATGAATAATCGACCTGGGAAACAAAATCTATCGCTATGACTGGTACGATCTTTTTATAGAACGGGGTGAGAAGTAATCTTACCAAATATGTCATTCTAAAAATGTCAATCTTTTCATAATATATATCCTTTATAGATATGTATTTCTCCCTAAACATTGGGGTATATTTTCTAGTTTTGCTTGTATAAATAGCATGCTTTTTCCTTGCATACATAACCCTCTGCCTGAACAACCACATACCTGAATTGGTTACCTGAAGCGCCAAACTACCGTATTGCACAGCTGATCTGTCGGTAATTTCATGGCATGGTAAAATATTAATTTCTCTACAGACATAAAATCTGTATTTTGTTCTCATGTTTCCCGTTTTCATTGGGATTGAAACCGTAGGAATTCCCAGATCTCCGCGTTCATGAATTATTGCTACCTGTACGGGTCTTCTTTACACAATTATTCTCCATATAGTTTCTACAACTTCCATCAAACACAGGTAATACTAGCTATACAAAATACAGGTAAAATATCCAATCAGTAAAAAGGCGAAAACAGGTTGTTACAGTGCTCAACTTGGAACAGCGAACTCTGACAGTGTTAGCTTTGAGCTTATTATTCATTCAGGGTATGTTGTTTCCTAGCACTTTGGACTGAAGATAACATTTTTCCAAAGTCTGATGTCAAAGTTCGATATTCTGCTTTTGTTAAGAGGAGTACTTACATAAAATCCACGTTGTATGTCCAACTCTTGACCAGATAAAATGAAATTGGCTTTTGTCGTGAAGGACCGACCGCTATTTTATACATGTCTGTATGTATTTGTACAATCACAAACACCTTGTTGGTTGTAATTTTGTTCAATATATATGTAACTTAAGTTGAAACATTAATGTGAATTTTCAGATATAAATATGTTAAAACATCTTGGTACTTGACATTTTTTGTTCTGTATATCAATTTGTACTGAAGTAGATACCTTATGTCGTACAGAGCAATTTAAGACTGCTCTCTTATTTCAAAAAATATATTTTGACACGAATATTTCGATTGATTTCTCAGATTAAACACAACAACGAAAAAAATAATGGTAGTATTAAACTGGTAAAATATACAGTAATTTGGCCTACAATTTCTTAACACTTTTCCCTACAGACACAAGTACTGTTTCCCGGGTCTCTCCGACCCCGGAGTTCCCAACACCTTCCACACACCTGTATTATTCTCCACACAGGTGTCGGTTACACCACGCGCTCTAGTTCCTGCACGCGGGACACGTCACGAGTGCACTGCATTAGCCAGTCATAGAAAGACGGATGTAGTTTCTTAGAAGTGTGTGCATTTCAGATACAATTGCCCATTCTCTCAATGAAATTCAAATTGCATTTGAGATTTTTGGTTTCATATCGATAAAAACTGCCAAAAGCGCCATATATATATACACAAACCATATCAAACTGGCAAGTACTAGCAACTAGGAAGTTTGTTATGAAGATTTGTCCGGCTATTTCCTCTACCGGCTTACCCTAGCCCTTGTTTGTAACCAAGGACACCGTAGATATAATTTATAAATGCTATTCTTATATCAGCTAAAAAAGCATTCAAATTTCACGTCAATAAAAATGTCAGAAATTAATCAATATTATCTGAATTGTCACAAAAACTTCATTGGCGTTAGTTATTTACAACAACTTTAAATTCCGAAGTTTCTTGTCCTCAGAGCAGTTCATGTAAAGTGACGTTATACCTTAATGGGTACTGATATCCGGCTGTCCCTGGTATATACTGACTTCCGGTTTGTTTTTTGTTTGTTTGATTGTTGATAATGTGATTTACGGCTGGTATTTTCTGTTATAACCTGACATCCGGTTTGTCCGTGTTTTGTTTTATGCAAAAACTGTATAACATGTGAACAGTACTTACAACTCTTTCTATCGACTTCCGGTTATAATGTTGTCGTGAAAAGTGACTGGTACTAACAAAAGGGACTGGCGACTTCCGGTTCCAGTGACAGAACCAACATCTTGATAATCAACAGAACCACTTCCGGTGAAGTTGTCTAGCATTCAGCTATTGAAATCAAAACTTATCAGCCACCATTATAAAACTCCTTTTTTTTTGAAGAAATTAATATTATATTTTATGCATTGTATATAATATGTGTTTACTAGTCTGCGACTGGACCACAATACGTCGTTCTCGGTTTGTTCTGAGATATATAGGTATAAAATTTGTTCAAAATTGCATTAAACAAAACCGTTTTAAAGAATAACAAATTCAATGTTGAAGACATACTTTGACATTTCTCTGATCTGTCTCCTGCAGATTGGAAAATCAGGCCTGCTATGTTACACTGTATGATCTTAAGAGGCGACTAAACGTGAGGATCCTGCAAAATTGTAAATTTCGTCTGTGACCTCTTTGTGTTGACACCTAGGAGAACAAAACTGGTTCAGTTGTCAACATTGTCACACTTGGGATCTCAATATTTTTCTTTCCAAGTTTTTCTCTCTCAGTCGACCCTTTTCTGAAAACCCGTTGTAGTCCTTATTCTAGTGTTTATTTTGTGAGCAATTCGTTTTGATACTTATATCGACAAAAAAACACTGAACGAGTTTTGACAGGAATATTTAAAAGACCGGAGTAATCTGTGAAATATTGGAAAGGAATTCTTGTAAGTCTTCTTGTAACTTAATGTGTATTTTCAGGATAGATTTTATGCACACAGGTAGATTTCCTTAATGATATAAATAGAAAGAAAAAATAACCAACCAATAAATCAAGTTTTTATACAATCCAACTATCGTATACACTTTCATGTGTTCGATAAATTCCGGTACCATGAGCAATGGACCTAATTCGTCACCTTGAAGAGGCACACCCTCTTGATATTATAGTCCCTCATATATTTATGGTAGATCTCTTAATTGCGGTGCTAGGAGCGATCGGCGGACGTAGAATCTTGAAGCAGACTATCTACAGTAGATGATGGATAGAGCGAGAGATAGATGACCTTCAAACTCATGTCACCATCAGTCCATCTCACCAATATGCTCAATATTGATATCGCTCTGACAACACTTTGGCGGCCATGATGGATCTTTTCTATGATCTGGTAATAGTGGCCACGTTTTGTAGATATTTTTCAGTCCCAGACGATCTGCCGAGCGCTGCACGTACCTTCTTATTCCCCAAGTGTCAGGGATGTACGCCACGGACCGGAAGTGCGTTTTGTTATACGACTACTCGCTTTCAAACAAATCGTCAAGGAGTGAAGTAATTTCAGACATGTAATGCACTTTTTGTGGGATGTGTTTCAAAATGGGGCAAGTTTTTACAACGAAACTTTGCTGGTTGGATGTCAAGCAATCAGTCGATATCTGGCTGGACTGTGTCCATCTTGATTTCGCTTAGGAATGGACTACTTTCTAAAGTGTTTGTTTGTCCCAGTTCGTCTTATTTCGGCTCACAACTATAGACGCATGTCGATACAGAGGTACCGATTCAGACACTATGTGTCTAAAGCTGGAACTCTCAATTTTCATCCGATTTATCGCGGACTTGAACTTACTTGAACTTGCTTCTCAATTTTAATTGAGTAATATGTTCGATGCTATCGTTAAATTTGCCAGCCTTATATTGTTTACCAATTATGTACGCCTTTGATTAGAATTGATATAATACATATATTTTTTCTAAACTTCTTGATGAATTTTCGGACCTGTTGCGTTTAAATGCTGCGATAAAATATGAATGGTATGAGGGAACAAGCCGACTTCAAAACTTTAGTGTTAGTATCTGACCAATTACGCAATTAGATGTGTCAGCAAATTTCTTTTTCGGATTAAAATAGGGGACGATTTCAGAGTTATTTCTGTTCTTTGGAGATTGATATCCTATGGTTACCGATGCTTTTTTACCGATTCAAGAAAGAAACCGAACAAGTTTGGAACGACTTCACATACAAATAAAAATTAAAGTCTTGTGTCCTGTCAAAGCCATGAGAATGAGTTACATTGTTATAAAATAAAGTATATAGAAGAATGTTCGGCTCCATTCAAATTGGCATTGTCTAAAATAAGTTGCTCCGTTTGCAAACTCTAGCTGGATCGGCACCACTCGTTTGTGGATCGGGATAACTCGTTTGTGGATCGGGACGCTCGTTTGTGGATCGTGACAACTCGTTCGATGTTCGTTGAACTTGCGTCCGGATGATACTTTATGAATAATATAAGGAATATGTAGAGCTGACGATGTTTGTGTGTATATGACCGTAACGTTTGGTATTTGCATTAGGACTACTACCGTTACGGTGAACATTGCTCGGGGCAGTTCGTCATACAGGAACGGCTCAGGTGAATTGCCCCCAGGTAGGCATGGCGATTTCTCGCGGTATTAAATACACTCATCCTAGCTGAGAAGTGACACTAGTATAAATTTCAGCTGTATAATGAATGAACTGTCAACGGTTAATGAATGAGGTTGACGATATGAACTCATTTTGCACCTGTTCATAACATCCCCCTGGTCGTTCTTGTTTCCCAGCAAATCTGTAGATAATATTTAGGTAGATCTAAATACACGACATTATATATACACATACATATATATATATGTATTATATACAAAATAGGGAGCTAATACATTAATAATTCCGGACATACATTCTTTATCATTAAACGTATTTGTCTAATACCTATTTCATACCTGTTGTTTTTAATTTAAGTTAAACACATTTTATTACAACTTAATTTTAATTAATTATTTAAAACTTTATAAACAAATGTTTTATGCAACATTCGAAAGAACAGTTCTTCAGAGCTAATGTTTCATGTTAAATATAGGACAAAAAATAATGTTTATTGTATTTTGTAACATAATGGGAAATACAAACAAGTTTTGTGTCACGTCTGTAAAAATATGTCACCTACTTTCATAATTAAATTTAATTTAGACGATCCATACATGTTTCTAAATGTAAATAAACAAATGTAAAAATCTAGATATATACATATAATATTTACATGGATTTAGAAACTATCTAAATTAATTCCAATCTCGGACAAAAGTTTTTGCAGCTGTCTCTTTTATTACCATGCATACATATATAAATTTAATTGATTGTACATTAAATCGTCTTGTGAGCTGTTACATCACTTTGGCCAATTCATTTTGATAAAAAATAGGATATCAGCTTAAAATAATTTTTGCACGAACAAATATTTATTTATCTGACAACTACTCAAAAAAAAAATTCTTTGGAATAGCCTGGCGTTATAGAATAAGAATTCGAAAACGCAATTTGGATATTTCATAGAGAGATATGTAAATTCCATAAACCCATACGGCTGAAAACTTTCAAAAGACATATACATTAAAATAGAAACCACCGATTTTGAAATGACGTAGAACTAACGTGATTGCGGTAAGGTGTCACCCTCCCGTTTGTTTAAACCTGTATGATTGGGTTTGATACCATCACATCCAGATCTTCGCCCCTAAATACTACATAATGTGGATTTTCTGTCACGCCAAATCAGTAACTGACCATTCGACTACCTGGACGGTGTGATCTGCACGTGTTATCAGTCTAACCGTGATTGAAAGGCCAAATACGGCATATAATGCGACCAACGGACAACACGACATCAAGTATAACGCATTAAGTACAACGGACATACAACATGACATCAAATATTACGTATTCAGTACAACAGAAAGATATCGTATTAAGTACAACGGAAAGATATCGTATTTAGTACAACGGAAAGATATCGTATTTAGTACAACGGAAAGATATCGTATTGAGTACAACAAAAGGGAACGAATTAAGTACACCGAAAAGAGATCGCATTTAGTACAACGAAAATAGTTCGCACTTAATACAACGAAAAGGGACCGCATTTAGTACAACGAAAATATGTCTCATTTAATACAACGAAAAGAGATCGCATTTAATACAACGAAAATAGTTCGCACTTAATACAACGAAAAGAGACCGCATTTAGTACAACGAAAATATGTCTCATTTAATACAACGAAAAGAGATAGCATTTAGTACAACGAAAAACGATCGCATTTAGTACAACAGGGAGGGGGGGGAAGAGAACGTATATTTACTGTAACGGAAAAAAGGTATTTTGTGAAACGAAAAGAGATCGCATTTATTACAACGGAAAGAGATCGCATTTAGTATAACAGAAAAAAACAACGAAAAAAATCGCATTTGAAGCAAATGTACAACAGGGGGGAGGGAATAAATTTTAGTGTATGGAGGAAAAACCGCATTTCGTACAACAAAAAGAGGTCGCATTTAATTTAACGACAAGAGTTTTTTTTATCATAATTATGGAAAATGACGCATTTAGTGTAACGGAAAGGGACTACATTTAGGACAACAGGAAAAAGAGCGCATTTGGTACAAAAAGGAAAACATCTAACACGACGGAAGAAAGACAGTATTTAGAACAACGGCAGATTCAACGTTAAGTACTCTAAACAAAAGTAGAACGCTTTTTTTTACGACGTACAACTTATGCGTTAAGCAATAGTAAATATGCTTAAGATAGAGATATTAAGCACATTAGTTATAGTTTTTCTGTATATAAAAACTGAACTAGAAAGTATTTAGTCAACCTATAATTAGATTAACGGAAATAAAATCGGCAATTAGTGAAACGGAAACCAGAGACGTATTTACTAGGGCTTTATATGTCTCTGCGGAAACAAAATATATCTGGTAAGAATGTGTATGTTACTGCAACGCATTCAGCAGGCGTGTGTTTAGTATTACGAAAGTATAATAACTCCGTGCATTAAGGCAAAATACGAACACTTAAAAGCGTTCCTGTCCTAGTTTGATTGGTTTAATTTCTGAATTATAATCTGCATTTTACAGCAAAACGATAAAAGGAACATTCTATAGTGTTGGCAATGTATACAATTGAGTTGAGACCAAAGCATCAGACCTTAGTTTGTGACAGTAAATCTGATAACAGTGTAGTTAGAATTGCTAGATCAAGTCAGCATTTTATACAATTTAATGTATCATTGTATGAACAATGGATATGTTTTGGCTTAGGGAGAAAGTCAATGGGGGAATAACTGGAATTAAATAAATGATCATACATTCTCCTATCGGAAAATGAAACAACTATTTCCCTGATTAAAGCTAAATGTCAAGGTTATGAAATTGAAACAGCAATTATTTTCAAAATATTTGTAAACAAATATGATATCATTTTACAAAAGACACATTGCAAAACATTTGTTTTCGGTTTCAAGTAGTATTTTGAGTTTTTTTATTGTATTTAAAATACGACAGTCTTAAACCTGTTCGCCGAAGATTAATACGGCGATTAATTTCCGTTAACTGTAGCCATCAAGATGTTCAATGCAGGACATCATATTCATGTGGATTTTTTCCCATAATGAATCACGGTTAAACATTCAGGATCGGTTTCAAACCATGTCGATATGTAGGGCGTGAACCTTTCATGTTTCTTGTAATATTCAAACGTAGATTTTTATTTTGACATTTAAAAACGTTTCTATTTCACTTTTAATACGGCGCGTCATTTTCCAAGGCAAACAACGTTAATTGATCAATGGTGTATTAAAATATATTTAATTAACATCCACGTGTGGCCTAAGATTTGATAAAAGATTGTAATCTTGCTTCTATGTTGATATATATTTTTTAAGGATTAATTATTTTTTAAATTCTTTTAAACTATGGCTATGTATCTGCTTACGGTAATTCTAGATGGACCCGTGTCCATGGGTGTTGGTACGCAACAGTACCGGTGTTCATACCTAGACCGTCTTACTGAGTTTTCCAATTATGTAAGGCGTTTCATTATGCCATCCTCCGTGTTCCCTGAGACGAGGAGATACATTGTCCACGTAAATATAACAACAGGATTAGTGCCACGAAAAATACTCTATCGAGAACATATATATGTAAATACAGCAATTTTCAGAGTATAACGCATGATGTATGCGACAGATTAATGCGCCGGTGTTAATTTCGACTGGTGTCCATTTCCAGTTGCGCCTATCACTTGTTCATTTCCATCCATGCTTATAGCAAGTCTCATTATCTTTTTTTCTGTTTTTTCTTGCATTCTTTCGACGGCTATACGAAGTTCGTAATTTAACACATGACAAAGGCAGTTGTAGTATTTTAACCCAACTTTTTCTGTCAACGGCGACACGAAAGGACACGGTGGCCCACCCACCTTTTGAGGTTTTTGTATGAAAGATAAATTCCCTGGTTCATATAATTCAATTCTATTGAGCCAATTAAGTGAAGAGTCATCAGCTAGTTTTGCCTTTTCATTACGCTTGTGTCTGTTTGTTAGGGCCGTGATGGTTCATAATACCAACACGCAATGTCATAAGTGGCGCGTTCGATTCGTCCTAGTCGTTCGTTCTCGCCTCTTGGTCATTCTGAGATGAGAGTGTTGAGTACAAATCGAATACCACCCGGATTGTATATTATAGTTTAAATGTGTGTTGGGGAGGGGGAGGGGAAAGGGGGTTGTAAATGGATATTAATGAGTCCGATTATTTTCGGGATAACCAAACTGGCATAACTCATTATTCATTTATAGTTATTTGTAAGTAAATTATGTGACTTAAATAGACTCTGTTTATTTATAAGAAAATATATATAATAAGTCATTATATCTTACACAAACAATGATTGGAAATTAATAGGTCTTCATTCTATAGTACCTAATATTGATTTATCGCCGTATGGTTTTTAAATGCATGACACCATTCTATAGCCCCGTGTAAAGTGTCATACTCGCCGGTGATAATGTCTGACCTTGCGGGCGTTAGACTTATTACCCGGTAAACTTGTCCCCTTGGGTACCAGAAGGCTCACCCAAAAGGACCCATTAAACGTAATTTAGCCGTTATGGCTATTTAGACCCTGATATTATTATGTAAGTACCGACATTATTTTGTGGTTGCAGTATATATCTTGTCAATATCATGTAAGATTTTTACAAATAAGTAAATTGTGGTACTATTTGATACATTGCAAAGTAACGTTGTAATATTTACATTACAGGGCCGTTTGAGATATTACAGCATGATGAAATGAAAATATTGAAACTTCAAACCAGAGTCAACATTTTTTTTACGGGTAAGCGAAAACAAACAATATTGACATTACCGTTTAAAAAAAGGAAAAGTATATGCATTAGTCAGAATAATATGGCAACTTGTAAATAAAAACCATAAAGTTTATCATACATAATAAAAATCTAGTCAATATTTTTATTAGTTGGTATTTCTATATGCAAATAAAACATCCTTTTATATATCAACTATCTTGAGGGTCGGTAAATGATTACTGTGGGGTATTACTATAGGCAGGGCTTAACATATACATCATGTATTCTTCAAAATCACACCTATAGAATATTTTCGAGAAAAAGTTTTTAAATCTAAATTATTTATTGTTTTCAATAATAAACACGAGAAAATATGTTAATAGTAAGTTTAAATATGTTAAAAATGAAAATATTGCATTATTTTTTTTCAACTCTGCTCCACCAGCGATTAAGATTTGATGTAAAAGGAAAGAATTTCATAATTTACACATCTTGGCTTATTTTATTAACAGCAAAATCACGGATACTGTTCTAAACAGTTAAGACCTTATCACAGTTATTCTATACGTTTAAATATCTTTCTATATACTGCGATATTTTTCAGGAATAAAGACAAATATGGAAATAATTCATTTACCTAATTAGACAAAACAAGGACGTCCCAGCACTAATTTCTGGAGGCTGAGGCAAATCTGTACACGCCCACAAAATAAGTATTCTTACATATGCTTGAGTTGCATGCCAGGCCTGAAATCAATACGTCGTACACACGTAGTTTTCCTTGTCGGTACTGCTTTTTGAGAACACCTCAGATAGACACGGTCGCCCAGAGTTTCTACTTCATTCCTATGTATTCTGCTACTAATAATTAATGCAAAAGTACAAAACATTTAGAGAGCGATCGATTTATTAGCTCCAGTATAAATAAGGCGATGTGGTTTTCTGCTAATTTTGCTTGGTTTTTCGATTCTTGTTTATACACCTATGAGTTCGACCTATTACTGTATTTTTATTCTTTAAAAATTGAATTCAGGATTTCCTTTAATATTTGACCCAATATTTTGATAAACTAGTAATTTCTAAGTCCTAAAATGATTTGGACGGTTATTAAACGGTTATTTAATCATATTTTTTTTTCTCACTTTTAATACATTTACCCAGTGGAGCTCAAACTTTTGAAATGAATTTTAGTTAGAAAATAAATTAATCATTTCTAATTGAAATTAGAATATAGACATATTTCAATCTTGAAAACAACAACAATATCACCATCAAGATCACGAAAAATGCACATTGGTCATGGAATTATTTTGATTTTCAGCAAATAATACTTGTAATATGTTTAATGAAAGAAAACTGAATATTTTGTAGCTCAACACGATGCTGTGTTGACCTTTTTTGGATCTGTGTTTGTACTTGTGTAAATAAGACTGCTACCAAATATATCGACAAACATGTTTTGTTATGACGTTAAATTAAATTAAAAATGTGAAACACTTAAATACGTTCAATGGGTATTTTTATTTATAGATATAACACATTTTGTCGTTGATCAAAGAGAATAAAACAGTTAGCATTGATTAAAGACACAGCAAATATCGAATGTCTGGCCCGGGGTCATTAGTCCTAGATATAAACACTACAGACGGACTTTAATGAACTATTTAAAGTCTGAAGATGAAATTGTCGATAACGCGTAGAGTTTAATTGGACATTTTTTGTATGTATTTCAGTAGATTTAAACTTAAACTTGTGTGGTTTTAATTTACAAATGAAAGATGTTTCTCAGCGTTTAAGATATGCTTCAACATTATTTAATATACGACGACATTATACGTCTCACTTGATTTACTTGGCGTAAATAGCTGGTTCGCCCAGACTAACCTGTGTTTGATTTATAGGAAAAAGAAATAAATCACAGCGCCATATACGTCATCTGAGTATCTATATAACTTTCATCTATAGTTCTACCTGAGTGACCATTACACCAAACGTAGGATCGGATAGTTCAACCCCCTCCCCCGGGACCATCGAAACACATCTTAGCTACCACCGCTACTCTGCGAATATATTTACTTGTTCGACCCCCTCCCCCGGGACCATCGAAACACATCTTAGCTACTACCGCTACTCTGCGAATATATTTACTTGATACTATAAAAAGGTGATTTTAAGAAATACTTCTTTGTTTTCACTTAATATTTTTGTGAGGTTTTGTTGTTTATTACAAAAGTTATTGTCTTGGTCCTAGCGTCCACATTAAATAAAGTGAGCGCACTGATTCACTGACCATAATGATACTGGTAGCATTTCTGTATCAAAGTGGACAGCGATATATCTCCTGTGTTGTTTCTCCTATATAGTCCAAATATTTAGCGCTATTTCTAGCCTTTGTTTACGATCAGTCGGGCATATGTTACCCTAACCTGGGGTACAAATAAAGACGTGGATATACCTTCAAGTATATGATATCTCCATTTGTATGACACTAATTAAAAGTCTGCTTTTCGTCACAGCTATGTAAGACAAACAGCCGATGAAAGCCGATAGCCGAGTTTACCGCCGTTAGATACAGCGACTGTAGGGATGCTGGAGCGATCGGCTGTGAGATACGCTCCGTGGACTACCTCCGCCTGGGTTCACCTGTCTGTCAGCATGTGCAATTCTACACCTGTACATGGGGACCCCTGTGGTCCACCCCCGGGAATGCCCCCTCCCCTGAATACTGACCGCTGGTGGTGTCTGTGGCAAGGAGGGAGATGGTCTGTTTCCTATCACGTACAGACCTCCCTTGAGCGAGAAGACAGGAATACAATTCAAGGAAAATACCTCAACCGGATCACGTGTTTGTAGATCGATACATCAATATTTTGACGTGATCGATCACTCCTAGCCCGAGGTTAGCTAGCTAGGGACATTACAAATACAAGTAGTTGGAAGAACATTTCCTGTCGGATGTACATCCAATATACACACCAAATATACACATGTACACAGCAATCACTGTTATTTCATATGTAAATACAGGAAAACTGTATATGTTTATCTGATTTTGTATATAGGCCTAATGACTTTCTAATAGCCAGGATTGCCTTAGCATACATTTTTTTACGTATTTAACGAAACTGAGTAGACGGTCGTCTTTTACACACAACTAACTGTGCTTTTCACTAAACTCAAATTCAATATGGGAAAACATTACGAAAGTTTTTTTTCTTCTTTCGATATTTACAAAAAACAGCAAACACGGTCGTTTCTCGATATGTACCCTACTTGATGTCAAAAATGTCAACAAGTTACTCTAAAGATCACTTGTATATATACCACACCAACATTTCTTCTATAATTTCTCTCATTAATCTCAAAGTTTGAATAATACATATTTGTTGTAAGCAGGCCAGTTGTCTCGCCTGAAAAATAACTCAACATGACGTCGTATCTTGGCAAAGCCATGACCTACTGGAGTTAATATATATAAACAAAAGACAAAAAATTCTTCGACTTCCCTAGCGCTTTCTCCTCTTTAGCGGTTCATCAGGGGAACTGTTTATATATATGTATGTAGTGATAATGTATATTATCAACTTATCTTACATCCTTTAAAATTTGTCTTAAAATCATTCAATATTTTAATAGGAATCTATCAATTTCAATTTCAATATCTCATGCCGTATCTACTGTCCACGTAAACTGACCACAGTAATAGGCAACAGAACGGTGGTCTTTATAATTTAGAACGGTTAGTTTAAAAGGACACTATTCTTACATGCGTATCTAAATTAAAAAAATAAATATAATAATTATAATAAAACTGGGTTTTTTTTATCAACAGATGTTTTGTATTTAAAATATACGTGTTTTGTTTTTTTGTATCCGTGGTTTCTTCGGTAAAGTAGGGTTAGATCTGACTAGAACGAATTTGCTTGTCGAATGTCTAATGCTGTGGTGCAAATAAATAAAAAAAATACGTTCAATGGCTGTATCGTCGCCGGTAATGTATCGTTTTTTTTAATCTAACTAGTGATGCATAATCGATCTCAAAACCAAAACATTTAAAATCACAACATTTATTAAAAACAAATGTCATATATTTTACAACAGGAAAAACGCATGAACAACACATGAAGAGGAAGGCAGCGTGTGTTCTAACAGACCTGTGACAAAGACACATTTACACGATAAGAATTGTTATCATGAGACTCGGAGCAGTGAAAAGTTCATTAAAATTATTCCAAATGTCAACTTGGGATTTTATTTATGAATAACTTCATAGATCTATCTACCCTCGATAAGGTATCTGCGGGCTACCTGTTTCAATGATCGATTCCCGCCTCACACTTTATATTTATGGCCGAGGCAAAATTAATGTAGAGCAGTTATCGGGAGACACAAGCGGTCTGAATTACAATACAGCACCTATAAAATTTAATGAGGAATAAACACCATCGGTGTGTGACAAGCTTGAAAAAAAACCCTACGAAATGTGAAAAAAACCAAAACGAAAAATCAAGTTTTTATTCTCCACTGAAAAAAAGCGTACCCCAATTAACATTCTTATAACAGAAAAACTCTTATACCATAGAAACAAACCAATATTTCAAATCACACGAAGTCTGGCTTCACCAAATTCGACATTTTAAATGATTTCTTCACACAGATAATGTCGTTTCGTCTTGTTCAGATTATAAATCAAAGAATTAAAAAAGAAGAAGAAACTATGCGCGTCAATTAGGTATTTATTTCGTTTCATTTAAAAACACTTACTTAAAATCTATGTACAACCACGTGATATTTCGAATACATTATTACACAATATTTGGGGACGAAATGCAGCCGCCCATATTTCTGTTTAATGAAGGTCTCAAATAATTCATTTTGTTGCGGAGTTTTTAAGTTTATAGTGTGCGGCTAGTTCTGTCTGCGAGTTAGACAGATTCCATTAAGCTGACGAGTCGGGCTAAACAAGATGTCTTCTCATGATGGCTGGCAAGCTAGGGTGTCCTCGATTTGTGGGGTAAAACATGCGTACTTGTCTCTGTGAGATCGGGGTGGGTGGACTTACACGACAGTCGGACACAAAGTGTTAGACATCATGCGTCAATTCATAAACATTACGACGTGAAATATGTATTACAGTTATCTTGTTAGTAGAAAAATGAGGGAGGCTAAAATAAACAGATTAACAAATATTGAATCGAAAGTGTAAAGGAGGGTGAGGAGGAGCAAGCTGTCAGCCTATGTCATGTCTCACAAACCCCTCTCAACCTTACACAATAACTGACAAAACCACGATACTTTCAACTTAACTCACTACCGGACTCTCGTTATCGGTTGATCTGTCCGTCTCGGTAAATTCTCTTGATTGGGCAATCTCTTAAAGGCACGTGAGAAAAAAACCACGAGCATGACAGAGAGATTCACGTGCATTTGTTATAAATAAAGTGTTTAAACTCTCATTCATTAATAGAGATCATTTAAAATAGCAAAGAAATTTTAGAAAACTTACCTTATATATTGCAGAGTGCGTTGTATGAGTACTCGATTTTATATTCCTTTAATTGAGATCGTTAGTTTGGAACACTGCCCAGTTGTCAACTTGTAAGAGGACTTGTACACAGACCAGAAGCTGTCAGACGGGTTCTATATTTTATGGATACGATGTTTTTCTATCAGATTTACGTGACAGTGATGAGCGCACCGCCAGCCAGCTAGCCGAAACGTTATAAGTCTTAGTGTGGGGAGGAGCTGAGCGGCATTGGTGTCAACCCTTCTCATTACAATTGTAAATATATACAACGCCGTGCTCAGACATTGAATTACCCAAGCACTATCGCAGGAAGGTTATCAATTTTTGCCACAAATATAAGTTTTGGAAAATGACGCGATCTGTGGTAAGAGGGACAAATTGTTCTCTGTTCGTTAGTTGACGTTTCGCGGTCGGTAGAGTTTATTCTTCTCTCGCTCTACTTCCGACAAAGGAGTGTGTGGTGTTACCAGCGGCCGGCGTACCTACAGAAAACGTCTCCCGGGATTTTAATCTATTCGGGAATACTAGGTTATTTCCATGGAGAAGATGAACTGTTCTGTGTCAATTTGAACTTTACACAGGTATTCTGGAAAATGTGTCCCGCTATCGGAGTCAAATTTTACTATGTACTCTTATTGCGGATTTGAACTATATGTACACTTTTATTTGTTTCAATCGACCTATGAGGACGATTCAAAATAGCTGTCAACAAAAACATAATAAAATATATAATTTTACAATTTTTCATCTTTGATAATATTGATAGTATCTTATAAATTATTTGGCAACTTCTAGAACTTAACCTGAGTTAGAGGGTGGGCTATCAGTAGATACATCTGCTGTTATTTGTTATTGAGCAGTTTCCACTGAGGTTTTACTTTATTGCAAATCGATTGTGTGCAAATATATTTACATGTGAGTTATGTTGACATGTTATTTCTCAACTGCAGGAAGAACCGAACTTGAATTGCAATGTCATCAGGTGTAAACGAACTCGGTCGGTTTGTAATCGCCATAGAGTTCATTTTTATACCGGAAGGGGCGTGGTTTAGAAGGGAAAAAACCGGATATGACGCCAACCAGATGGAAGTAATCATCCTTATTTGTGTAACATTGTTTTGTAAATCGGTCTTCGCATCTGTATATAAAATATTCATCTATCATTAAAAGCTGGAAATTTCCTTTCCCACTGGTAATGGTTTCACGTACATTATTCATGAACAAGCGAGCAGACGGTTGGGTTAAGAAACTTTCTCTGGTGCTTTAACACAATGTGGTGTTTATATGTCCAAAATCAATGCAAATCTTGTTGGTGTGTTTGGCGGGCGCGGCAAGAATGGCTACAGCGACTGGAAGGCGGCCACCCCTCCGGTATCATAGCGATACCGTGTAGGCTAGCCTCTAACTAGCCACCGTCACATGACGTTATAAATGTGACGAAGAACAGATAAAAATGGCAGGGCAAACACTAAAAAATGACCGAAAGCAGATAAAAACCGTGTCCGTTTAATGGTGGGTTTGTAAAGGAAATTAATGTTACAAAAACACCGTCCGCCTCATGGGTAACAGCCAGACAGAAAAGAAAAGTCAAATTTTATTTATCCAACGGATAGTTTTACTTTCTTCGTTCATTCCTTTACTCGTTCCACAACGAAGAGTAAATTAACACATCACATTGATGAAAAGTAATTGTAACCAAGATAATAACAGAAAGTGAAAAAGTTCAAAGAAAACAAAATAAAATAAAATATATAAATGATAAATTGTTATAATGATGAATTTGACTTTATAAAAATAACTTTACATATAAACATCTATAGTTACCAGTACAATGATGAGAAGAGCGAGTTAAAAAACTGTCCAAAGTGTTAAATTCGCATTTTAGTATCACTATAAAATATGGCCTTTGCCGTTACATGAACCCCACGGTTGTCTAACGACATCATCTGACGTCATATGACCTAAGCTGTTGTGAAGCCCCTTCATCAATTGACATCGTCGTCATATGACCTCAGCTGACGTCATATGACCTTAGCTAGTTTGTAGCCACATCATCTGTAGACAACGTTGTCATATGACATTAGCTGGCGTCATATGACCTTAGCTATTGTGTAGCCACATCATCTGTTGACACATTTGTCGTATGACCATAGCTATTATGTAGCCCCATCATCTGTAGACAACGTTATCGTATGACCTTATCTATTTTGCCGCCACATAATCTGTAGACAACGTTGTCATATGACCTAAGCTATTGTGTGACCCCATTATCTGTAAACACCGTCGTCATATGACCTTAGCTATTGTGTAGCCCCATACTCGTTGACACCGTCGTCTGATGACCTTAGCTATTGTGTAGCCCCATCATCTGTTGACACCGTCGTCATATGACCTTACCTATTGTGTAGCCCCATCGACTGTAAACACCGTCGTCATATGACCTTAGCAATTGTGTAGCCCCATCATCTGTAAACACCGTCGTCATATGCCCTTAGCTATTGTGTAGATCAATCATCTGTTGACACCGTCGTTATATGACCTTAGCTATTGTGTATCCCCATCATCTGTTGACAGCGTCGTCATATGACCTCAGCTATTGTGCAGCCCTATCATCTGTTGACATCGTCATCATATAACCTTAGCTATTGAGAAGACCCGTCATCTGTTGACACCGTCATCATATGACCTTAGCTATTGTGTAGCCTACTCATCTGTTGACACTATCGTCATATGACCTTAGCTATTGTGTAGCCCCATCTGTTGAGTTAGTCGTCATATGACCTTAGCTATTGTGTAGCCCCATCATCTGTTGACACCGTCGTCATATGACCTTAGCTATTGTGTAGCCCAGTCATCTGTTGACACCGTCGTCAGATGACCTTATGTATTGTGTAGCACCATCATTTGTTGACATCGTCGTCATATGATCTTAGTTATTGTGCAACCTCATCATCTGTTGACACCGTCGTCATATGACCTAAGCTATTGTGTAGCCCGTCATCCTTTGACACCGTCGTCATATGACCTTAGCAATTGTGTAGCCCCATCATCTGTAAACACCGTCGTCATATGACCTGAGCTATTGTGTAGCTCCATCATCTGTGGACATCGTCGTCATATAACCTTAGCTATTGAGAAGACCCGTAATCTGTTGACACCGTCTTGATATGACCTTAGCCATTGTGTAGCCCCATCATCTGTGGACATCGTCGTCATATAACCTTAGCTATTGAGAAGTCCCGTAATCTGTTGACACCGTCTTGATATGACCTTAGCCATTGTGTAGACCCATCATCTGTTGACACCGTCGTTATATGACCTTAGCCATTGTGTAGCCCCATCATCTGAAAACACCGTCGTCATATGACCTTAGTAATTGTGTAGCCCCATCATCTGGAAACACCGTCGTCATATGACCTTAGGGATTGTGTAGCCCCATCATCTGTAGACACCGTCGTCATATGACCTAAGCTATTGTGTAGCCCGTCATCCTTTGACACCGTCGTCATATGACTTTAGCAATTGTGTAGCCCCATCATCTATAAACACCGTCGTCATATGGCCTGAGCTATTGTGTAGCTCCATCATCTGTTGACATCGTCATCATATGACCTTAGCTATTGTGTAGCCCCATCATCTGTAAACACCGTCGTCATATGACCTTAGCAATTGTGTAACCCCATCATCTATAAACACCGTCGTCATATGACCTTAGCCATTGTGTAGATCCATCATCTGTTGACACCGTCGTTATATGACCTTAGCTATTGTGTATTCCCATCATCTGTTGACATCGTCGTCATATGACCTGAGCTATTGTGCAGCCCTATCATCTGTTGACATCGTCATCATATAACCTTAGCTATTGAGAAGACCCTTAATCTGTTGACACCGTCTTCATATGACCTTAGCCATTGTGTAGCCCCATCATCTGTTGACATCGTCGTCATATGACTTTAGCTATTGTGCAGCCCTATCATCTGTTGACATCGTCATCATATAACCTTAGCTATTGAGAAGACCCTTAATCTGTTGACACCGTCTTCATATGAACTTAGCCATTGTGTAGCCCCATCATCTGTTGACACCGTCGTTATATGACCTTAGCTATTGTGTATCCCCATCATCTGTTGACATCGTCGTCATATGACCTTAGCTATTGTATAGCTCCATCTTCTGTTGACATCTTCGTCATATGACCTTAGCTATTGTGTATCCCCATCATCTGTTGGCATCGTCGTCATATGACCTGAGCTATTGTGTAGCTCCATCATCTGTGGACACAGTCATCATATAACCTTAGCTATTGAGAAGACCCGTCATCTGTTGACATCTTCGTCATATGACCTTAGCTATTGTGCAGCCCTATCATCTGTTGACAATTGTGTGACCCCATTATCTGTAAACACCGTCGTCATATGCCCTTAGCTATTGTGTAGCCCCATTATCTGTTGACACCGTCGTCATATGTCCTTAGCTATTGTGTAGCCCCATCAGCTGGTGACACCGTTGTCATATGACCTTAGCTATTTTGTAGCCCCATCATCTGTTGACACTGTTGTCATATGACCTTAGCTATTGTGTAGCCCCATCATCTGTTGACACCGTTGTCATGTGACCTTAGCTATTGTGTAGCCCCATCATTTGTTGACACTGTTGTCATATGACCTTAGCTATTGTGTAGCCCCATCTGTTGAGTTAGTCGTCATATGACCTTAGCTATTGTGTAGCCATATAACCTTAGCTATTGAGAAGACCCGTCATCTGTTGACACCGTCATCATATGACCTTAGCTATTGTGTAGCCTAAGCATCTGTTGACATCGTCATCATATAACCTTAGCTATTGAGAAGACCCGTAATCTGTTGACACCGTCTTCATATGACCTTAGCCATTGTGTAGCCCCATCCTCTGTTGACACCGTGGTCATATGACTTTAGCTATTGTGTATCCCCATCATCTGTTGACACCGTCGTCATATGAGCTTAGCAATTGTTTAGACCCATCATCTGTTGACACCGTCGTCATATAACCTTAGCTATTGTGTATCCCCATCATCTGTTGACATCGTCGTTATATGATCTTATCTATTGTGTATTCCCATCATCTGTTGACATCGTCGTCATATAACCTTAGCTATTGTGTAGCCCCATCATCTGTTTATACCGTTGTTGTATGATCTTAGCTATTGTGTAGCTATACCATCTGTATACACCGTCGATTGTGTATTCCCATCATCTGTTGACATCGTCGTCATATAACCTTAGCTATTGTGTAGCCCCATCATCTGTTGACACCTTTGTCATATGACCTTAGCTATTGTGTAGCCCCGTCATCTGTTGACACCGTCGTCAGATGACCTTATGTATTGTGTAGCACCATCATCTGTTGACATCGTCGTCATATAACCTTAGCTATTGTGTAGCCCCATCATCTGTAAACACCGTCGTCATATGACCTTAGGTATTGTGTAGCCCCATCATCTGTTGATACCGTTGTTGTATGATCTTAGCTATTGTGTATCTATACCATCTGTATACACCGTCGATTGTGTATTCCCATCATCTGTTGACATCGTCGTCATATAACCTTAGCTATTGTGTAGCCCCATCATCTGTAGACAATGTTGTCATATGTCCTTAGCTATTGTGTAGCCCCATCATTTGTTGACACCGTTGTCATATGACCTTAGCTATTGTGTAGCACCATCATCTGTTGACACCGTCGTCATATGAGCTTAGCAATTGTTTAGACCCATCATCTGTTGACACCGTCGTCATATGACCTTAGCAATTGTGTAGCCCCATCATCTTTAAACACCGTCGTCATATGACCTTAGCAATTGTGTAGCCCAATCATCTGTAAACACCGTCGTCATATGACCTTAGTTATGGTGTAGCCCCATCATCTGTTGATACCGTTGTTGTATGATCTTAGCTATTGTGGAGCCCCATCATCTGTTGATACCGGTGTTGTATGATCTTAGCTATTGTGTAGCTATACCATCTGTATACACCGTCGATTGTGTATTCCCATCATCTGTTGACATCGTCGTCATATAACCTTAGCTATTGTGTATCCACATCATCTGTTGACACCGTCGTCATATGACCTTATGTATTGTGTAGCCCCATCATCTGTTGACATCGTCGTCATATAACCTTAGCTATTGTGTATCCCCATCATCTGTTGACACCGTCGTCATATGACCTTTGCAAATCAACGTTGGTTTCTTAAATGTCCCCAAAGAGGAAGGCACAGCAGAAAACTTCCTCGGTTCTACATGTTACTCCACATTATACGCCTCATACGTTCCTGCCGTATATTGTAATAGGGTTTCTTCCCCGAAACTGACATTAGTAACGTTATTTTGTAATATAATCTTATTTGGTGTACACGTTTGGATATTGTATATCGAAAACCTTGGTTCCCGGAAATATGGTAAAATTGCGAACATTTTGGGGTTTATTACACCTAAATTATCATTTGTACATAATTTAAATACGTGCACTCTGTGCATAAAAATACGAACGGACGACTTTGAAATCACGGGAGTGTCTGAATAAACAATAAATATTAAGTGGTGTCCCGTTAAACACATCAACACTGCAGGTGTAGACAGAGTAACGGTTATTTAAGTTCCGAGCTCGAATGAAAATATCGGTAAAATCTATTTTCTGTATACATTATATCTACGTTCTGTATACATTATATCTACGTTCTGTACACAATATATTTAGTTCTGTATAATTATATCTACGTTCTGTACACAATATATCCCATCATCTGTAAACACCGTCGTCATATTATATACAATATATTTAGTTCTGTATAATTATATCTACGTTCTGTATACATTATATCTACGTTCTGTGTACATTTTATCTACGTTCTGTATATATTATATCTACGTGCTGTAAACATTATATCTACGTTCTGGGTACATTATATCTACGATCTGTGTACATTATATCTACGTTCTGTATACATTATATCTACGTTCTGTTGTGTAGCCCCATCATCTGTTGACACCGTTGTCATATGACCTTAGCTATTGTGTAGCCCCATCATCTGTAAACACCGTCGTCATATTATATACAATATATTTAGTTCTGTATAATTATATCTACGTTCTGTATACATTATATCTACGTTCTATATACATTATATCTACGTTTTGTAAACATTCTATCTACGTTCTGTGTATATTATATCTATGTACTGTATATATTATATCTACGTTCTGTACATATTATATCTACGTTCTGTATACATTATATCTACTTATATCTATGTACTGTATATATTATATCTACGTTCTGGATGCATTATATCTACGTTTTGAACACATTATTTCTACGTTCTGTGTACATTTTATCTACGTTCTGTGTACATTTTATCTACGTTATGTATACATTATATCTACCGTCTGGAAACATTATACCTACGTTCTGTGTACATTTTATCTACGTTATGTATACATTATATCTACTGTACATTATATCTACGTTAGGTATACATTATTTCTTCGTGCTGTGTACATTATATCTACGGTTTGTAAACATTCTATCTACGTTCTGTGTATATTATATCTGTGTACTGTATATATTATATCTACGTGCTGTACACAATATATTTAGTTCTGTATAATTATTTCTACGTTCTGTGTACATTACATCTACGTTCTGTGTACATTTTATCTACGTTCTGTATACATTATATCTACGTACTGTATACATTATATCTACGTTTTGAATACATTATTTCTACGTTCTGTGTACATTATATCTACGTTAGGTATACATTATATCTACGTTCTGTGTACATTATATCTACGTTCTGTATACATTATATCAACGTTCTGTATACATTATATCCACGTAATATGTAAATTATATTAAGGTAATATGTATATTATATCTACGTTCTGTATATATTATATCTGCGTTCTGTATACATTATATCTACGTTCTGTATACATTATATCTACGTTCTGTATACATTATATCTACGTAATGTATACATTATATCTACGTAATGTGTACATTATATCTACGTTCTGTATACATTATATCTACGTAATGTATACATTAAATCTATTTTCTGTATATATTTTATCTACGTTCTGTACACAATATATTTAGTTCTGTATAATTATATCTACGTTCTGTATACATTATATCTACGTTCTGTGTACATTTTATCTACGTTCTGTATACATTATATCTACGTGCTGTAAACATTATATCTACGTTCTGGGTACATTATATCTACGTTCTGTGTACATTATATCTACGTTCTGTATACATTATATCTACGTTCTGTATACATTATATCTACGTATTGTATACATTATATCTACGTTTTGTAAACATTCTATCTACGTTCTGTGTATATTATATCTACGTACTGTATATATTATATCTGCGTTCTGTACATATTATATCTACGTTCTGTATACATTATATCTACGTTATGTATACATTATATCTACGTTCTGTATACATTATATCTACGTTCTATATACATTATATCTACGTTTTGTATACATTATATCAACGTTCTGTATACATTATATCTACGTTCTGTATTCATTATATCTACGTTCTGTATACAATATATCTACGTTCTGTGTACATTATATCTTCATTCTGTATATATTATATCTACGTTCTGTGTACATTATATCTACGTTCTGTATAATTATATCTACGTTCTGTATACATTATATCCCCGTACTGTGTACATTATATCGACGTTCTGTATATATTATATCTACGTTCTGTATACATTATATCTACGGTCTGTAAACATTATATCCACGTTCTGTATACATTATATCTACGTATTGTGTACATTATATCTACGTTCTGTATATATTATATCTACGTTTTGTATACATTATATCTACGTTCAGTATACATTATATCTACGTTCTGTATACATTATATCTACGTTCTGTGTACATTATATCTACGTTCTGTATATATTATATCAACGTTTTGTATACATTATATCTACCGTCTGGAAACATTATACCTACGTTCTGTGTACATTATATCTACGTTTTGTGTACATTATATCTACTTTTTGTATACATTATATCTACGTTTTGTAAACATTATATCTACGTTATGTAGACATTATATTTACATTCTGTATCTACTTTCTGTATACATTATATCTACGTTCAGTGTACATTATATCTACGTTCTGGATACATATATCTACGTACCGTGTACATTATATCTACGTTCTTTATATATTATATCTACGTTTTGTATACATTATATCTACTTTGATAAACATTATATCTACGTTCTGTATACATTATATCTACGTTCTGTGTACATTACATCTACGTTCTGTATATGTTATATCAACGTTCTGTATACATTATATCTACGTTCTGGAAACATTATATCTACGTTCTGTGTACATTATATCTACGTACTGTGTGTGTACATTATATCTACGTTCTGTGTACATTATATCTACGTACTGTGTGTGTACATTATATCTACGTTCTGTTTACATAATATCTACGTATTGTGTACATTATATCTACGTTCTGTATACATTATATCTACGTACTGTGTACATTATATCTACGTTCTGTATACATTATTTCTACGTTCTGTATACATTATATCCACTTTTGTATATATCATTCTGTATTTTTTATGCAACCCACATTTACATTTTATCTATTCACCATATATTGACTATCATCATTTTGAAATAAGGGTATAAACTTTCGATTATCTTTAACGATATATTTCAATAAATCCGTTCAGTTTTTAAAAGGCCGAAAATACTTCTGTGGAAAAAGGTTTAGATCGGAAATTGCTATTTATCGTCAAGGTTTTCCCTACAGTTGTTTTATAAAAGGTTTTTAGAATGTCGGGTGGTCTTGGCTGTCATATTTGTACACCCCTAATAGGGGCACCTGGGAACTTTTCATTGAGGGCACCACGCCCATACGTCATAACTGCTTTAGTTTCCTGAGAACCAACCAGCCTGTCGAGGAATCACAAAGGAAAGTGGCATCGAAATGTACAACCTTTTCATAGGTTTTGTTAGGTAAAGCACAACATGGCCTATTGGTTATTCTACATAAAAAACGTCTATTTATAAAATATACTTTCACATTGATCCAACAGAAATGAGTCTTTGCAATTATCAAAAGTCATTTAACATTTTATCGTTTCATATATAATGGTAAACCAGCAAATCTATTTTTTAAAAATACAAAAAAAATAAAGAGTTTTGTCTGTGTGCAACTTGTTTGACAATTTCAAGAGCTCAGTTTGGATTGCAAATATATAATGACTTTATTTCAAGAACACTTCAAATGTTATGGAACATTTACAGAAATACCATAACGTTATAGAATTTTCGTTTGCTTGTTGTGAATAACAAAAAATAGTGTGAAAACACCAACAGAAAATTGTTTCTGTCATTTTTGCACCGGAGGTAGTAGTTTTCGCCAAACAATTATTGTCATTTTGTGACCGGGGATAACCGCAGACAAGGCCAAGTGCGACAAACACCTTTGTGTATTTAAGTCGAACTCACGTCACCGAGCACGAATAGGTACAACACGATTTTCAGCTGTCGCTGCATTAAAACAGAAATCAAATTTAACAAGTTAGATTCAATACTAAATACTGATATTCTATTCGTATCAAAGTAGGTAAAATATATGTTAAGAAACATGTTGTATTCGGGGGATTGCTTTTAAAACAGGCCTTTATAATTACTTATTAGAATACTATCAAAGTCTTTAATACAATTTTAGCTAAAATATCTTGATTGCCAGGGAAACGCTTAACATTGGTACAGTTAAAAGTTAGAAACATGTAATAATTCTACGCTGTAAATACACCATGATCAAAGGATCATAACCGATAATAGAATACATAGCTGCCCTATTGTAAAATGTCGTGTTCAGAAATCGTGTTGATAAGTCATACATAATAACGATTGGATTATTTCTGTTCAGTTTTCAGTTTTTTTAATTACTTTTAGGATATTTGTATTTCGCTTTTGTAATCCCTAACAAATTGTGCTTGTGCTTCATGGACTCAATCGTGTACTACTGAATACTCGTTAATTATAATTTACTTTATTGAAAATTGCAACAAATGTTCATCAACTGTTTCGTACTTTTTTTTTAGAAATAGTCCTTACGTATTTGTAAAATCCATTTCATTATTTTTGATAATAAATATGACACAAATCATCTTTTTTTAAAGTAATATTATTTTAAAGCAATATTAAACAAGGTATCACAGACCCTGGGAAAAAAGACGAAACAGATTTTGAAATAAACTAATGAAATCAACATCAGTACTGAAATGTACACCCATTTTTCTACTGCAAACAAACCATAGCAAATGGGCAATTTATCATATTTGAATATTTCAGTGAAGTTATTCAGTCTGTTTTAAAAGAGATAGTATACGCAATAAATAAACACATACATATTGCACAAAGTGCTCTATGGTTAAAATGGTGAAAAATTGGGTAAGAATGTTTTGTTCATAACTCAATACAGTGATTTTTGCTTCAGGAAAACAAATGAAATCAATCGCGCTGTGTTAACCTATTATGAGACTGATGTTTATTCTTATTTTCAAGCTTTTATTGAAACATTTTTTGTTTTGTTATTTCAGGGCCACACGATCTTATATTGACACTGAACAATTCTCCTTCACATGTATCAGATCTATAGTTTACGTGTATCAGATTTATAGTTTACACTATTCAGAAATAATTAAGATGTAATGGTTTTTAGTTTTGGCATAAAATAAACTTTGCATACGTTACAGACTTTTGTCACTTCACCCCTCCCTACTCCACCTCCTCTCTAACCTACCCCTCTCCTCCCTCCCCTCCCTTATCTAACATACTCCTCCCCTCCCTAATCCACCTCCTCCCTACTCCTCCTCCTCCCTAACCTACCCCTCTCCTCCCCCTCCCTAATATACCATACTCCTCCCCTCCCTACTCCACCTCCTCCCTACTCCTCCTCCTCCCTAACCTACCCCTCTCCTCCCCTCCCTAATATACCATACTCCTCCCCTCCCTACTCCACCTCCTCCCTATCCTACCCTACCCCTCCCTACCCAACCCCTCCCCTCCCCACCCTACCCCTCCCTAACCTACCCTATTCCTCCCTTCCCCACCTCCTCCCTACCCTACCCCTCCCTACCCCAACCTATCCCGTCCCTACCTACCCCCTCCCTACATCACCCCTCTCTCCCCACCCCCACCCTACCCCAATTTTTTGCGCAAATCCTCAAGAGAAATATACTGTATATAAAATAGAAAGCCAAAGTGAAGAAGAGATACTTCGAGACTTTTCGATGAATTCGTAATCGAAACACTGCTAGAAATAACAGGAAACATAGCGTGCATGACAGAAAATGACCGCTGCAAACAAACAAAACAATACAAACAAGAAATAAAAACGAAATAAAAGCACTCTAGCAACTCGCGTAAGGTGTTCTGAATCAAATATGGACTAAAAGTGCTTTCAGCGTACCTATCGACAGCCAACATCATTTAATTGATATATGACGTCATGACGACGTCACAACTACATCGCCGAAGGTAGCCCGCAAGCCCCATTCTGCGGTATCTAAAACGAGGAGGGTGTCTTCTACGTCACATTTGGAGGTCCCCTAGCCCGAGGATAACTTGGTTAAATTTCCACAAACGGTTATCCTCGTGACCAACAGACATGTTTCATTGTTTGTCGAACTGATGGGTTTACCATATTACACGGTAATAATTGATCTGTCCATTATTGTAACTGTCTGCGAGGTAATGAACGTTTAAGGGAGCTTTTACTCTGTCGATGAACCACGTGTGGGAGGCAATTCAGGTAGCGTTAACTGGCGGGCTCCGATTTCAATATCATATATATATATATAATTCTCTTCCCGATCTATTTCCTTTTTATGCCCAGGCCCCGTTATCATGCTTCATCTACCAGTCACAGAACATAAAAAAATCCTCAATTACTTCCGAGCATGCTCTCAAATCAGAAGCCAGCCGTTTCTAGCACGGGTATCTGACAGGTTGGTGAAAGGGCAAACAAAGAAGTATCCCATGCGGAAACCGATGTTCACGGCTCCGGGTCTATATTTAGTGGAGATGATTAGTTTCTTCTCGGTCGCAGAACGGGAATAGGATAGGATTGTTATGAAAATTATGAAGTTATGGTAAGATCGTTATCAATAAATGTACTTAATGAAAAAGGACTCGGACTCTTCCCTTGAGACGTGGATAACTCCATCCTTGTTACGTATGCTAATGGGATCACTTTCCGCGTGACTGCGTAAAGATTATGACGTCACCACTGGCTACCCAAAAAGAATGCTGATGCACAATTGTGCGTGTTCAGAAATGCATACAGGTATTATTTAGCAACACAAGGACATGAGATGAAACAGTGTCAAAGACGTCAAAATCCCAGTCATAATTATCGTTGTTATGCAAATTAAGTCCTTGTTACACCGCCAAGACGCACGAGCGTGCCAGCACAAGCGCAATAATGAGCCATGACAAGATCTCAATGTAGCATTGCTTATCACTGTAGAAGTAAGTGATCTAGCTTGATGAGTTCGGCATTACAACCAGCAAAAAGAAAAATACAATTAATGAGACGAAAGGAAACCCGACTGAGGCAGGTTAAGCTGTAAAGGACATCGTTGGAGGTCTTTTTATCGCTAGCGCAGAGAAGTGTGGGACTTGCTGTTCTAAACAACAATAAAGAGTAAAAAATGGGAAGTGAAAAAAAGGAGAGTATGAATGAGAACGGCGTTGGACTGGAGAAAGGTGAAAGGACAAGAACGGAAGCGGACCCAGAGAGTGACCTGGGGTGGGTAGGAACTTTTTTAAGGAATTGTTTTTGTAAAGTAAATCGCATTTATTGAATTTACTTTAAAAGAATGTGTAAAAACATGTTTAAAGGAAATTTACTGGATTAGTGGTTTACTAAAGCCATATCCGCTCCAAATCCGTCACTATTGTTTATATACGATAATAAAAAGGTGAAGTGAAGTTTAATAGAATAAAATGAATTTGTAGAGGAGGGGAGAATAATGGTTGAGTGAACGATGGATTGGAGGAGGGCATAGAGGAAGATACAATTTAAAGAAGAAGGATACTGAAGGGGATGAAGAAAGAGGAAGTCAAAGAGGGGCCGTATTGATTGAAGGACGGGGGAGAGGTGGACTCAAAGACATGTATAGAATAGGTAAAAAGATTCACGGATAAGAAGGACACTGAGGTGATTTGTAGTTTTATGTTGTCACTAACGTCACCACAGCGCTGTCAAGACTGACCACATCAGTGCCATTATATGTTGCTATCACATTGAAACGTCCTAAACTGCTTAAAGTTGTATGCATGAGACCAACCCGGTAACATCATTCTGACACCGGACTGGCCCTAAGTGTCTGTAGGGAAGCATGGCTGATATGAACGAGTAGATAGGAGATAAAGATAGAAAAGATGAGGAATAAAGGGCGGTGAACGGAAAGTCGAGCGAATCCTCCTGAATAAAGAAGCGATGGAGTGAGTAGGGGAGGGGAGGAGGATGGAGAAGAAAGGAAAGAGAAACGGAGAAACCGAACGACAAAGGAGAAGAGAAGAAAGATAAAGAGGAGAGTATGGCTGTCTGACCTCATAATGTACTCACATGGACACCCAGCGGACACCGGAAATATAAACGGTGACACCGGAAGTTCATTGACGCGAAGCGGATTTGATATGTCAAAGACCTTCCTTGGTGCAGTTAATGGCACGCGATATTGAACGCCACGTTTGACATCTTTGCAGCAAGACACATGTAACTGATATCTAGGTACCTGAAGTTCATACCTGCAAGAAAACGTGATCAGTTTTTGTTTTTAATCAGAAGCCAAAAGAAATCCAAATTAGTAAAAGAGTAGATTTATTAAAGAGTGCACACTGAGGTGACATTATCAGGAACACTGAGATGAAGTCTGAAAAAAGTAAATAAAAATGTCAAATAATCACTGTTTCTCTCGTTGGAATACTTTCTTTCTTACCCGTTAATCGCATACTGGTCAACTGTTTCGACCCTTTGTAGGGTCCCAATGCTTGATATACATGTAACAAACACATCTTTTTGGAAAAAAGTAAACTCCCAAATAAAATGACGATTGTATTTGAAAAAGATATTTTGTGATGTCAATCAATATTGAATTTGCATGTTTAATAAAACCTATAGCCGTGCTGGAGAAAAGTTTCCAACACGTAGCTGCAGTTGTATGCAGTGGTACGGGGAACCCGACTATCGTTTGAAAAGTGAAACATGTTTACCAATAATCAGTATTATTTTCTTTCACTTTAGTTTGGCGGAAACACTTCGTGGGAAACATATTCGCATTTATTTGACCTTATACCGATGACAATAAAAGCACGAGAAAGCTTGTGGATGTGACCTGCCTGCCTTAGATATCCTATTGATATGTTAAAAATATCGGCATTCAGCTTTTAACAAACATGGACGTCTATGGGAAATCAATTCGGATACTGATAACATTTCGCTAGTACCCATTGTTTTATCCCAATAGAAAGCATTACCCCCTCCCCCCTAGGGAGAGCTCTCTCGCCAAACGTACGATTGACTTTCGGTAATTCCTGTATAAGGTGACTCTAAAAAATCTGTAGACCACAAAGGACATGGCCTCATAGCAAAATATGTTTAAAATGCTTTTAGAAAATTCCTGGACAATACACGTTTGGGTATCAATGGTATTGATGAATATGTGTACAAATTGAGAGTATCTTTCTGTGGCAGTGTTCGGGGTATCCCATTACGTGGGGTAAATTAATACCCGGTATACAAATAAAGGTATTTTTTCCGGAATTGTTAAAAATGGTCGTGTTTTTTTTTCTACCTCGTTTTATTGCCGCCAATGCGATGATTTGATTGTAAGGCAGGTATTTAATACTTAATAAGGTTCGGGTGATCAGTATATCGATAATGTAAACGATCCTGTAACAAAAGTCCCTTTTCATCGTAATGAGAAATGCCAAAATAGACCGTATCAGATTGTCATTGTGAACGGCGCTATGTTTTGTGTATGCAAGGACAGGCGATCGTCAAGTGACAGGTGTCAGGGGTCAAGGATCAAAGGTCAGAACCTCACGTGAGCGGACAGAGTGCGGGGACATCTGCCGTTTAGCCTTTTTTTGTGGATAACTTTTTTTTGAGAGCACAAGTTTTACATGTCTCAGGTTTTTACCACTTCCAGCGATATGCAGAAGAGTGTTGTCTTTCACAGCAAATACTCGGAATCTGCTAACTGAACTGGTGGCTAAAATAGCGATACATTGTAGAACTACTTTTTGTACTTGCTTATTTTATGACACGATGAACACTGGTCAAATACACACTTAAATACCTATATACTTACACCACAGAACGACAATATATACCAACACACCTCGCCTGTAAGTCGTGCATTGCTGTAACGGTCCGCTACAAGTATAACTCGAGATAGCGATTTATGTTTTAGAAAAGAAATCGGGATTCTGTATCTGGGTTTTTTCAACTATCGAAAGCGTCTGTTTGCAACAAGGTCCCTTTAAAATTATGACCAGTATTTGGATTACGTTGGGTTGCTCACTGGCACCATAGGTTAGCAAGAGATGTCTTCCACCTCCGTCTGTCGATAGCCAGTTTCTGTGTAGTCCCCAGCCGCACGTGATTCAGGTTCCTCGTCTCGTCCTCAACTGAGGTCCGCCCTGCGATCTCAGGTCTTGCTGTAGTCCTCCTGACCTAAGAAGTCCAGTGAAGGGCTTCCTCTTGGTGGTTTTCGCCTGTCTTCTAGCGCCACTTTATACAATGTATATGCTTGTCCTCTTGTTTATATAGCTGGAGGATATCTGCGTTGGAGATTGTGAAAATGCGCTGGATTCTTCTCAAGTTTGAAATATATATGGAAGGTTGGTACATGTAACTTGGTCTGATCGTCCTAGAGCCATAGGGGAGTGTCGTCAGGACACAACCGTTCGGTAGAACTGTAGGTTTTTATGTTGTACTGGGATTTTCTCCCTCCATTGTGAACGGTTTTAAAGGCATCTCTATATTCTGCGAGCCCGTTCTGAATATCGGCACCAGTTCCACCGCCCGCTCTGACAGCTTGTCGAGGTATATTTACAGTTCAAATGTTTGAAGCTGTTCTCTTAAAAAATCAGTGGTCTGGTTTTATCTCGATTGTAGTGCTGTGGATGAGACAAAATGTCAGATCGCCAGCAAAGTGGAAATCTCCCGATGTGGAGAGGCCAATCCTGTTCGCCATGGCTGGTGTCTATGACTTGTCCTATCACCTATTTAACAAAGTTGAAGAGAAGCGCTAACAGCACACATCCCTGTCTCATGCCAGTGTTCACTTCAAACAGTATGTCGCTGTATCATTAACTGTATTGGTGCAGTATTCGATCACAAGTTTCCCTGTGTATAATTATTTGTTATGGTCTTTTGTCGAGGTCGATATTTGTTATATGAGCCTGATAGAGTAATATCATCCTCGCATCCGAGGTCGATGTTATCTATCAGGTCCATATAACAACATACCAACCGATACAAAGTTCTTAGTTTTTATAATACATATTATTTCTTCAGATAACACGAGATATCAGATATACAAATAGTGAGAATCAACGGGATGCTTTTAGAAACATGAGGTCGATATGGTCACGTGCAAGACAAAGAAATGGGGTCGATATGCTTTATATCGGCGAACCTGGGACCAAAAGTTGGTTTATTAGAATAAAGGAAAACAAGACCACATCTAATACCGTCAAAGACTTTCCCTAAATCCACCAAGCTGATGTACACGTACTGGCTCTTCTATTGCACAAAATAAAGATCTGGTCAGCGCAACTCCCTCCTGTGCCGAACCATTTCTGTCCCCTTTCTCAGTCGATCTTAACAGCGTCTGAAATGCCCTGTACGATCACTTTAGTAAGATAATTACATGTAGTAACAAATAAATTCACGATGCGCATCATCAACGTTAACTTGATTCAGGACGATTTTATTGTAAAGCAAACAAGTTTATCATATAAGTCTGGAAATCTGACTAAGATATTCATATAGCTACTAACACAAACTGAAAAAACCCACACAAACTCTAAACAACAAACTACAACAATAAAACAATGTGAAAAAAATGGAAAACGGTTATATGAATATATATATTTATATAACATACACACTAATAAATAGATATCGACTTTTCTATTTACAATGTTATTGATTAATCTTCAAAAATATTATCCTATTAATTTCAAAATTTGGACATCTTCAGATGCATTGGTACAAACTAAAACAACCTTATATTTTAATCCATAAAATTTTGCAAAGGTATGTGATTTTAAAGGAACTTCCTGTTTCAACCGGAAGTGCGTCACATTGTGTCATATTATGACTATGGTTTACCCCATTATTTACTTTAGTGCTAACGATAATCAGGACCATACTCCTTGACCTGGTAGATTATATAAAATACACAAAAATTCCGGTACAACAAAGAAAAAGGTTTTGTTTATTTTCACAATCTTATGCACATATTACACCTACTGTTTACTGACGCGAGTCAGGATTGCCGTGTTATGCCTTCATAAGTCAGTTCTCGCGTTGGTATCAATTTTCAATATTTCAACAGAGTTGAATGATGTCTTTCACATTGTTGATGTGTCGATGTACGGCTGTATGCAATGGATCCGCACGAGTGTAGAGTACGCTATACCAGGAGCACGTGTTGACTTAGCCCCGGGGTCAGGGGTACGAGGGGTGGGGCAGTGGCTTTGTGTGACGTGCCGAAGTGCCAGCCCACGTTTTACGCACGTTGCTTCATCTCGTGCTCTGATTTGCTTTTCAACAAAAGAAAGGTCCCGAGGTCGAACCGATATGGAACACGGTCCACAAAAGGCTGATGATATCTGGTTTTTCATGGTATCTATGTACCCGGGGTCAACCGCTTGAGTAGCTCGTAGGGTGGGGGGTAGTTGCAAGTTTAGATGAGGTAGGTGGTCTTCATATTCCGTAATCCGAAACGTATTTCACTACGTTCGTCTTAAAACTGTACGCATTTTTAAGGTTGACGACATTTGAACAATCAATGTTCATCTCATACAAATGTTGTTTATTAAAGCGTTAATTTACAGTGAAGAGCTTAACAAAGAGCTACCATGTTTTCTATTAATTCTGAATCAGTACTACCGAAGAAATCTGCTCGACCTACCGCATAACGGAACGTTTGCGTAACTCAGAACCATAATAATCACTTAAATAGCAGCTTGAAAGATACACACATCTCAAATGTGTCCATCACATTTTAATTTTATCCGCCCGCTAATTAATTTATCACATTTTATAATATGTTAATCTCGACTCGAGTTACACTATATATACAGAAGCGTCGTGACTTCTTTGGTGCTTTCGTGTAAGAATCATTGGGTGCGTTCGAATACGGTTTGTGTATTCAGTGTTATGCAAAGTTCAGGAAGTGCAATTATTCATTTCCGGGTAGACGTGGAAAAGTGATATCTGTAAAGGTCAAATAGAGGTCATGTCACGAATACCTATAAGATTCCAAGCATTGTAAACTTAAACGAACTGCAACCCTTTCGTGACATTGAAGCTATACATTTACCGATGTTTTCCTATAAAATCTGACACAAGGTGAAGACGACTCTGCAGACCTATAAGCGACAAACAGTATCCTTGGTAACCTCTAATCATTGTAGTCTATTATTTTTTAACCCTACATTTGAAGATGAGATTTCGTCTTTGTGACACATCATTTGTGTCGAATTTCATATGACATTTTACTTAAATGGTCATGATTTAAACACAGTCTGAAAAATGGCAAAGTCTCGAAAACAGGGCCAAATGAAGTGTATTTCCTGCTCATCTAATGCGCTCTATTGTCACTGTGCTGGGCGTTAAACGTAAGACGATCAAAGTTTATGGAAAACTTCAGTATAATCACATGGTTGTTGTCGATAACACAAAATAGTGCTTTTTGTATTTTTCTTTTAAAGAAGCATATGAAATACTTTCATAAGAATACAAAAAAATAGTTTGCGTTCATTTTCAAACCCCAAAAAGTCTGTTCGAAATGTCCTTTAAATTTGCCGAATGACAAGATTTCCAAATATTTTTTTTGAGTCATATCAACAGTTTTTTTTCATTTAAGGACGTGTCTCCATGTGTGGTATGTTTACGTGTGTGCTCTATGTGGTATGTTGGTGTATTTACCTATTTGCAAAAGCGCGGATTATTCCCAATATAGAGTTCTACATGAACCTCGCTGAAATACCATGACGAAGGCACTCAGCACAGTATCTTACGGGTCAAATTATTTTGACACAAGTAATATTCAAACAAATTATTATGACAACAGTAATGCCTTGCTAAGATATGCCAAAATACATATTGGCGGTATAGTTGAATTCTCGGTTGATGTTCCTCGCAAATTCACGCTAAAATATTTCGCTCACAAAATGTAAGTCATTTTACAGCAACTCGTGTACTACAAAGTGGATTTTTGGGTAAAGTCGTGAACATTTCTTTTCGAAACAAAAAACAACTTCAGTAGATCAATGAAAACTTCAACGATTTCACTCCGTCATTAAACGGTTGCATCACTGCAGTCAGCGTTATAACTTGGCAAGAATTTTGATAGCTTTAGAGAAGAACTTTCGCAACCATAAAGCAGTCCAATTATATTTTTATCTCCAATTTACCACTTTCAGAGATGACTAAATACATTAGCGAATACATCTTGGATTAAAGCAAACGTCGGAAAGAAGGCGGACTCGGGTTACTAAGAAAACTGAGTCAGACTTGGGCAGAAATCAAACAGACCTTGGTGAATTATGAAACTTTCCGGCCGAGTTGGCGTGGCGTTTCTAATTTCACGTTTTGATCTACTCTAACTTCCCAAGCTGTAGCTGCCGTAGAAATATGAGAATGATGAAAACTAATTGGAGATTGTATGATTGTAACTTTGTCGCCATTTCGGCGCAGCGTTGGGGAGGGGGGGCGTGTCGTGGCGATCCAGAGTAAAAGTATTATGTCTCGGATGTGACGATTAATTATGGCACGTTTAACGATCTTCGCGGTACGTGTCTCCAGTGACACAGAACAAAAGTTGTTTATAATGGAAAATCAAGACTGGGTTTCAAAATAGGTGATCATATAAGGAGTAACGCCCCATCAACACGATGTTGTCATTTAAGAATAAACTCGAGCGAAATAGGTAAAACGACAGGTGTCAAAATTGGATACCAGGAGAAAATGAGGCATGGCAATGATACATTGATAAAAAGATTAAAAAACAAAACACACTTTATCTACGCCTTTGTCCTCCAGCTGCATCCACCACTGGAGGCATTTGCAGGTTGGCTTCAAGTTACCTCTTATTTAATGCATGCATCTCGATTATTCTACATGACAAATCTATTCAATTGCATAACTACTGACATATTCACGTTGATTATCGGTTATTTTGTTTTCAGCGATTATTCAGCGTTTTTGATTTGTTTAGATGGTACCATATAGTTTACGATGAAAACCGATATCGCACAATTCAGAAAAAGTAGTAATAGAAACAGGTAATTTCGCAATATAAATAGGGTTAACAGTGGTGGATCCAGAAACCTATCTGTGGGGTTTCCATATGAGGAAACATTGAGGAAAATGTTAAAAATTCATGTTTTTTAAAGAAAATTCTAAGGGTGGGGGAGTTCCTGAAGCCCCCCAAAAACCTCTGGATCCCCCACTATAGTAAGCTGTTTCCCCAAAGAGCTCATTGACTAAGATGTTTCATCGGTTTCTGTCACGCACGGTCTAGATCTGAAACATGTTAAGCGTTTTGGTGACGTTGTTTTTATTATAGTAGCGGTTCGATACAATAATATTTCATCCGCTATTTCAAACCTTCTGTCCATGAGAACATAAGCAGATACGGGAAAATCCTTTGAGTCAATAACACAATACGTCAATTTCACGAAACTTTTTATCGCCTAATCGAAATACAAACTCCGTCATTATGCTACCTTTTTCCTACTTCACATCAGCCGATAACAACACACAAACACATACTACTTTTTACACTGTGTAGGTAATGAATGGCCAGATCTATACTTCTGACCAGACAGTGTCCAGTCAAGAGTATACTCCTGTCTGTAAGCACTCAGATCCAGTCCATATTTTCCACCTTCCACACACATGGCCCGATAACTTGTTCCCGGGTGGTAACCCGAACGGATCCGCCCTACAAGACGGCAGTAATTAATGCAATTAGCGGAAGAATTGGTATTAACAAGAAAGTTTAACAACGAGATATCTTAATCCATAAGAAATCCCAATGGATAAATACAATCACAAGACGTAGGCAGAACATTCATTGTGCGTAGAAATTAAGTGATAACATCGCTTCAATAGACTTATTTGCCGTATTGAAAACTCGATAGCTATTGTGGGATACCTGAATGGTTAATAGTTCCAATCTAAACGAAAACGACTTTTACACATTGCTATTGTAGTGCAGCTATGTGCACAACAGTTTAGTTCTGTCCGCTGGACACCGTTAAAATGGCGGTCCCGTGTTCAAAGTCTATCAAGGACACTCTTAGCTTGTCATTGCTGATATAACCCCAGCGCTGATAGGGCGATTATCTGCTCTGGATGACCTCGAGTAGACTCCACTGGAAATCCACAAAAGAAGTTATCCATTATTTAAGAGTACCCACGGAGGAAGCTGAGCTACATGGCACATCCATTCGTGTACTTAGATATGTTTAAACTGATTTCAACACAAGTACTCTGCCCATTACAGACCCTCAGCTCCGCAAACATTGTTCTAAGAACTGCCCCTCAGTTCGGCAAACAGAAAACTCCAGAGGAGCACGTGTCCGCTTTCCCTTGTTTGCCTAACTGCTATTTATCCAGACACGAGTCTTTGACTGTCTAGTCTGTGTTTATTAAAAAGAGTTGTCATCCTGACTCTCAAATCCATTTCCCCAGTCATTCGTATTAATCCAGGTTTCTTACTTTAAAATTAGCCATAGTTTAGGATATCCGAGCGCTATACATTTCTATTTTACTTGTATAGACGATGTATTTCCATATACTGTCATGGAGAATTTTTCATAGAAAAAAAAGACGCTGTTACAGTTGCTGAAGCTAATGACAGAACTGCATTTTATCACAGCTATCTTGTCTCCTCGGTAACCTGGTCTCTCCGAAATACAAATATTATCACATGACTTGCGAACGCAAGTTGTGGATATTTCCGGTTGTTCAGCTTTGCACTTAATCCTTCTATTCGAACAAAAGCGTTTAGCTCTACTCGCGAGGTCTGGTGTTCTCTTTGTTGCTCCGTAAATTTGCTTATGTTTCCGAAATGCAGGCATCGGTACGCTCCGTTTTCTGGAAACTTTGATGCCAAGAACGGAATATCTCTTTAAAAGTGACACAAGCTGAATTTCGGAAATGAATATGACCGGTCTAGTATTGAGGGTATGTTGTATAAGGTGGATTGGCCTAACACTGTCAGGATACGTCCAGAGTAGTTCCGGTTAGTCTATGATCCACCGTAATGTTTAGGCAATACATCAATTCGGAATGCAGAAATCCGGAGATTCTATCATTTTGATTTTGATTTTGTTTTCTGACATGTTAATTTTGTTTTTCCTTGCAATATGGTGGTGTGAATATCAGCCATGCAGCCTTTTGACTTTCGTTTTCAAAAATCATTTCACCATTCACAGTGCCTCCTCCTTTTCATGTAGAGATTATAAACATAGAAAGGTTCCAGCTGTTCTGTTTTAATAACTGTCAAATCATCGATGACCTCTAATCGACGACGAACTCCATTAAATTCCCGACATAGGTGTACTAGTACTGTACCTGACAGTATAACACCACGTTGACAGATTTGCAGTAATTGTAATAATGTGTAACATGCAATGACGAATTACATAAAGTGCACGATGTACCTTATTTCACTCGAACGTTTCCGGTTTTTTTTTCTATTCCGTATAATCGACAAACCGGTATTTCATCGCACAACGGAGCATCGATTCTTAAGCGCTAATATGTGCGCACGGTGTGCGCACGATATGCGCACGATGTATTCACTATTCGCGCACAGTAATGTTTGTGTGTTGTGCGGTCATACAACTGTATAAAAGGAGAAAAATATTGTTTTGAAGTATAGGAATGAAATAAATAAATAAATAAAATGTGTAAGAAAATCATCGCCTATGTTGAGGTATGTCATGCTTATATGTCCATGTCATGGCATTTCAGTTAGATAACACTTTGACCTTGAATGACTCCATCATCTGGGGACACTATCGTTATATGACAGTAGATGTTGCGTAAAACCCCAATCAATCTATCTAAAAATTGTGAATTCAAACGCCCCTGCATCGTCCGATACCCACGGTCGATTGCGCTACACTTACTTACTGATCATAGGTACCGACGATAACGTCCCTACAATATCGACATTTTAACGCATTTTCTGTACGTTTGTTCTTTGATGATGTCATTAATAGTAAAATTCGTTTCGTGTATAATCAACATTAATGGATTTATTTCACGTCACATACTCTCTTCTTCATGATGTCACTTCCGGTGTGTACATGTAACGAAAATTTGGCGGGACGAACAAGTTGGTCAGGGTTGAAACAGTAGATAAGTTACATTGCACTATAAACAAAAAAAACCCAAATCAGATCGGAATTTGGAAACTCCTCGGTTTCAGCGGACACATAATGAAACGACGTTGCCAACACGTTGACACGGCCATGCATCAAATGTCGAGATGTTCAAGAGTGAGGTAAACTTCTGCCGCCATATGGCAAATATCAGGAGACATGGGATCAAGTTTCTTCATCCGAGAATATTTTTCTCCGAGTTTGAATGAGTCAGTTTTTATATAAACATTATTTATGTAAGGGGTAGCATCAACGGTATCACTGCCATTACACATTGTCGTTTTAATACAGCAGCGAATTGGAGTTTGATTTATTCACATCAAAGACTAAATGGAAAATCATTACGTTATAGTTGTTACTGAATTCAATGAATAGATAATGTTTATTTATTTCATTATCTGTTAAAGTAACAAAATACCCGTGGTTCCTTATTAATGACCGGTATTCGCTTCTATTATCCTTTCGTAATAAGAATAGGAAATCTGTTAAATATGTAATGGAATAGCGGGTGACATTGTGTGTTGGTGCGGAGATGATACCTGATATTAGCTCGTTACTGAATCCGTATACAGTTACAAGGTAGTGTCGTACCCCCCCC
>NW_018404715.1:189267-313378 GCF_002113885.1 Mizuhopecten yessoensis
CAACTCCGCCCCCACCCCCGGTCCACTCCCAATCTCCCCAATCATTTCACATACCTTAACGTCCCTCTTCAACCCCCCCCGTCCACCCCCAGACTCCCTTATCATATCGCATACCTTAACGTCCCTCTTCAACCCCCTGTCAACCCCCAGCCTCCCTAATCCTATCAGATACCCTAACTAGGTTGGTATACACCTTTGTCACCCAAACAAAAATGACAATTTAAATATTTATAGATCTAAATAAAGTCAACCAAATTTTGAAATTTAAGATAATGATTCATTTCATCACCTATTTCAACAGCAATTGTCCTTTATCACAATAGAACAGTATCGATCGAATGTTTGTAATTCTCTTTAATTTAGTGACGTAACTTACACTATACGAGCTGTTTAACACTGTTGAAGCGATGCCTGTACTGCTTCATTAATATACATATTACAACGGCATAACCAGCCTGCATGTGCCATAAAGTTTAAGCGTATTTATTGATGATTCATTTGTATTGAAATAATGTTTTAACATATCGTCCGAATTATTTAAGGTGTCATTGAATTATTTCGGTTTTATTGTTTTAATGGTTTTATCAGCAATTTTTATTGGTATTATCGGTATGTTTAGATTTATGACAGCGGTAACAAATATCCGAAACAGTTTGTCCGGCGTCATCAAAATGAATAACTAGCTCCATAATCATGTCATATTATGCAGACATGAACATTTTGGCGGGTAGAACTTTTCGCGTTTCAGATATTTAAACAATTCCCTGTGCGGAAATGTTACCGTTAGTGATGTTACTGCAACATACATGCAATTTGAATATCGATGTTGTACAATCACGGAATGATCTTTCCGCAACTTTGCATGCTCAGGTGAATCTATGGGTTCCAGATCAAAGATATATTCCTAGAAAACACATTATTAAGAAAGCCGTAAATTCTACTCCGTGAGTCCCTACATGTTTTTTTTTTAGATTATCACGAAAACAATAATGAACGCTCCAAATCTTATCTGTTTGTGTGGCTTATACAGCGTTTATATCGACACAGGTTAGAGTGTTACTTTAACTTATCGCAGATCACGTGAGCGAAACCCTCCTTACCACTGAAAGATAATTAATGATAATTTTAAAGAACAATATAATATATGTTTAATTGATGATTTCGGCTGGGTAGCCTGTCGTAGTTTCGCAAGTTTCGAAATCTCCATTGTATGTTTGTCACGGTCTCAATAAAAACCGCGGATAGTTTGCTTTACCGGATGTTTATAAACATTTTAAGGAAGCACTCCTCGAAGCTCTTTAAGGTTAATCAAATGTTCCAATTTATATATTTTTACTCACGAAATTCAAGAACTTATCACTTTCATTCAACCATTCAAAATATTGGAAGCATGTTGAGGTGATTCGGTTTTTGTTATAAGTTGGCATACCTATATCAGTCCTAAAAAGGAATAGAAATATTAAACAATGAACGGAAATTCAAACCAGCTATATCAAGCTGCAAGAACAAGGGACTTAAAATACGCAAGAATAAAACTTTTTGTCAAGGAGATTTTAGGCTACCCCTTCGGTCGGCAAAATAACTGCACGAATCATAAACGTCCGGTGTGATAGAACACGAAACAGGTAATGATAATGTATATAAATATTATGATGTAGGAATATCGTTATATGTTTTATTCATCACATCATTTGTGTGTTCAGTGGAAGTGATGTCAGAAGTATGACGTCATAACATCAAATACACGTCACGTCGCGTTGAAGACAAACCTTATAGTACATTTAAGTCAAACTGGCTGCGTCGGAGACTTGACTGACAATGGTTCAAAGATTTTTTTTATAAATACATGTGCATATTACAATGTATTATGAAAATACGCATATCTTCTCGCTAATATGACAAACACATTTTGTTTTCGTTTCAATTCCATCTATTTATGAATTTAGTCCCGGTGTGACCTTTTTTAGTTCGACTGACTCTCCTTCAGTTAAAAACTTATTGACTTGTTTTCATAAAACTTATTAGAAATGGAAGTTCATCGGACATTTTATATTTTATTACTTAACAAACAGAAACATTGGATACATTGCGTAGAATACGTTTCTGTCTATATATATATATATAAAGTATATTCTTTTGTCTATATAAATATATATATATACAAAGTATAATCTTCTGTCTATATATATATACAAAGTATAATTTTCTGTCTATATATAGATACAAAGTATTCTCTTCTGTCTATATATATATATATATACAAAGTATAATCTTTTGTCTATGCATATACAATGTATAATTTTCTGTCTATATATATATATACAAAGCATAATTTTCTGTTTATATGTATACAATGTATTATCTTCTGTCTATATATATGTACACCACCGTCATGTTCCTATGGAAGGAATCGGTTGAGTTTTGCACTCATTAACATAAGTCTTGACGATTATTTTCGCACACCGATTAAAGACCTGTATTTTAATTAAGTCATTATGAAGGAACGCGCCATCAATGTCATTTTTATAAATTTAAGAAATGTTATGTCTTTTTCTTGGCAGATAATAAATGCTATTTTATAATGTTGTTGATATCGAGGCCATTATTTATAGTTGCATGCACCGATTTTGTCAGGCGCAATCACGTGACTTTTAAGGGATAATTACAAGGTTAATTATACACGTATATTATAACTTATGATACCACTGTCATGTTTTGGACACGCGCAAGATATATGTCTGGTGAAGTTTGAAAGTAATAGTTTCCGCCGAAAAAAATAAATATTGCAACTTCATAAATCTTTCCAGTAACTTTTCGCCGGGGATATCTTCCTTCTTGACTTAACATTATTATCAGGCATAGAAAAACAAGTGACCTTATTCTATCGATAAATTGGAAATATCTGACACCGTTTTTACGACTTATGCTGGCGGGTTCTTCATTTAAATGCAATTCAACCGAAAAAATAAATTGCGAGTTGTCAAATTTAGTGTCTAATTAGAAATTAAGAACGTAATCAATGCTGCGACTTTATAAAAATCTACGGGCATATATTTTTAATTAAATGGAATTGCTTATCAAAATGGTTAAAATTGACGTTTTTTCTGGAAAGTTTCTTCAATAACTCCCCACTGACGCAGTAGACAGTCAAATTAACCCCAATTCATCTCCTTGTTTAAACCAGTATGAAATAAAAACCACAATTTTTTTTTAACTTATTTTCAGGAAGCTAGATAGAGGTAAAAACAATAAAAAAAAACGTAGTTAATCCGGATATTACACACATAACGTCACAAATGTCGTCACTTCCACTCTAAAATTCCACGTGGTTCTTTGTTATCATTACCATGATTGATAAAGGATATGTTGGAAGAATGGTGAAGTCAGGCGGTATAGGTAGACAGAGAAGGACCTCAATGTAGCGGTTTCGTTTGCAATCTTTTCCATTAATCTAAACCGGCAGATTTGGCAGCTCCGCGTTTTTTGCCCGCGCTTGTCACGTAACCTCAAGAGAGAACGTGTTTTTGTACAATTTATAGGCATTTATCTGTAGTTCTGGAGTCGGAGAAACCCCAACTGTCAGATACCGTATCAACTCCCCCCAAATACATATCTTGAAGATGCTAGATTTTGTCGCGGGTTTGACATTAGCGAGCTGCCATCAGAATTGGATTTCCATTCTGAAGATAAGGCGATATCAGAATTCCTCATAGCTGGAATTTGGGAGGGGGAGAAAGAGGAGGAGGAGGAGGAGGAGGGAAATATCAGCGTTGATGATATTAGTGTTGTAACCGCCAAGAGTTCAACTGATTCTGATGTTCTTATTCTATCTAAATACAATTTAACAAAGTCAATATGCCTAATAAACAGGTTAGATTGTGTCATTTCTAACGTTTCACGACATAAATGTTTCGGATTTGGTAGGAAATCCCCAATATCTTCAAATCAGCTTGGTCCGCGACCGCCAATCTCACGACGATATCTCCCACTCGTAGCAGTATAAACAGGGCTAAACCCTACACGCGTTTTGTAAATTTATATTAATCTGTCGAATTAAAACATGACGCGAGATTCGACAGTCTCGGTACGGTCTGATATAGCTAACTGGGGAGAACATATGGGCACTCTAACTGGGAGGGGGAGATAGAGAAGGGGGAGAGTGTGATGGATGGCTCCATAGGGCGACTGTGATACGGGGGGTTTGGGGCAGAGGAGGGTGTATTATATAGACATATAACAAGGTCTGGCTGTATTAATCTAGTACAATATACATCATAGTTGTAACATATATAAGTTTATGTATTATTGTTGTCGTATTTTGGTTTATATATTATACCATTAACGCAGGAGTTCAAACGCTGTGTATCATCAAATGACGTCTTGCTTAGAGACAGGAAGTAGTACATAAACGTTCGTAAACCGGAAGTGAACTTAATGCATATAATCAAGCATACATAACGTATATATAAAAAGAGAAATCGGGACTACACCAAACACGTATTTTCATACTACATAAAAAACATGACGGTTTTCATCTTTCTTTTGACACCAATAAATTTAGAGAGTCAGTTGGAAAACGCTATCTTCAGCTTCAATGTTTCTTAGTAAAGGGTGTAATATCATAACTGTCTTTTAGATACAAAGTTTGACGTGTAACTTAACTGTCGTCATACGACCTTAACCTTTGCAAACACGTTAAACCCCAAACAGAACGAATACAATAATATCGCTTTCAAGTTTCCAACAGCACAAGTTAAGACGATGGCATTAAATGTGTCGTATAAAATAAACAAATAAACAAACAAACTCCACGTTCGAAGTGAGCTTACACATCTCGTGAATGAATACGTTGCTTGTTTGTCCTATCAGCCTTTTTTAGCATATTAATTACGCTTGCATGTCCGTCATCATTGTATCGTCCTTCCTCTCTCCGTCTGTCCTATTAGAGTATGTAAAATGTATTGTATGTCCGTCGATTCATCTGACGGTTTGGTCATCAGCTGTTAAAATGTAATTTTTGAGTATATCATTTATTTGAATGACATTTTTTTTTTCTTGCCTCTTAGGACATCGACAGGAATCGCTCTGACACGTCACGCTTTAACTGGCTGGTCATAAAGTCCGGATCAAGTTTTATACACGTGTCCACACTTTGTCACCTGTACCTCTTTGGGTCACAGGATCGCGTGGCATTAAGAAGGGATCACCATTAAAATCAGATTTACACGAAACTTTTAGACAGATTCCATGCTAGTCGAATGAACAACTCCAAATGATCACATGATGACGTATTGGACATAGTTTCGTATTTTTTAGCAAACGTTTTAATATATATATATACATTAGTGTTTTATTTAAATAAATTAAAAATTTAATTAAATTAAATCTGTAACCTATAGTAAGTTGTATATATGACAAAAACAATTTCCACATTCACACATATAGTCAACGGAAACAAGCGATTATCTCCCCTCGTATAAAACATCCCAGACATATTTAGGACCCCCTTGGGATTCCGGCCATCACATAACAAAAAAAAGCTATTGTATATATTAGTCCATATACACATTTACGTATCTTGGCATTACTTCTATGCGCGAGACGAGCTGCTATTTCGGTTTTACGACGCAGAGATTATTTCCCAGTTTTCTTAGGCACATATAATGTGTATTACGTCAAACCCACTTAATGCCACCGCTAATGTGACAGCTAGTGTCATTCGGAAACCCTCGCCCGGTGGGATTACAGAGGGTTCCGATGGAGATGGATTCTATATAAGTCAGAATTAATATTTACGAGACTGATGATATTTTGACGCCATTTGTTGCCACAGAATCGAAACGGGAATGGAAAAAAATACGTCCAGACTAAATCTAATTACATACAATTGTTTATTTGTTGATATTTAATATCAACCATCTGAAAGTAATACATGATTCTAATATTTATTTTTTGGGATATGTTGCCATTTGATATCTGTTGATGCGCAAAATGATCTTATTTAAAATTGCCCTTAATATTGCCCTAAAAAAAATCAAAATTACAAATTTAATGCAATAACATATCGCCCTGTCTACCGCCAATAAAAATGCATCTATTGACGGTTCACATACTGCGATTCCAATTGAGGAGACATTTGCTTTGTTATTTGGGAACTCTAAATGACTTTCTATCTATTCTCCTTAAGCTCATTAGCAATGACATTAGGACGATACAAGCACACACGACTTCTGTATGTATTTAGCCTTCTTCTCCGCTTGTAGCCACATCTTCAAAGCCTCTCAGTCACGGCATACCTATCTACTTCTATTCTCTTTCTCTGTTTTTAGCCAGGAGATATTTATCGGTTTCTGTCCTCTTTTTTTACCTTTCCAACTCTTTCAGTTGCCTTTGCTCTCTCTGTTTTGTGACGTTACTGTTGTATCTGCTTACGCCCGAACCAGCGCCGTCTTGGTCTTTTTGGCCGGTGTAGATTATTATTGTCTGGTTCCGAACTATGTCTATGATTTCCAGTGTAGGTATTTTGAAATTTCAAAATCATGAACTTCGAATTATTTTTATTTTAGACTACATATATTTGACCGTTGCCGTCTGATGACATTATTTAGGGACTTTATTTCTACAGCGGAAGGACATCTAATACAGACGGTAGTTTAAGTCGCTATAGAATTGAACTTTTAAACTGAGTAGGTCTTTGTTGGTCAAAAGCTAAATCAGAATATTTTTCATATAACTGAATTCGTAAAAACTATGTATCTATAGTAAAAATGCAATCCCATTGGATGTCGGTTGTCGATTCTTTCACTTAGGGCTAAACCACAGAAAAAACAATATCTTAACAATTATTTTTAGACCTTGTTTAATAGTTCCGACACGAATTTCCTCAGACAATGGGGGTCGAACCCGCGCCTACCGTCACACCGTTTTTAACGATCCCGGGTCGAGGCTGGATCAAATTTGCAATTGGCCTCGTACCCAAATCTCAACAACGTCTTCTCTTCTGAATGAAGTCTCGAACTTCGTAGGTTGGTTTTAATAAAAGTTCATATGATACCTGTACACTTTTATCCAATTTAAAAGTTTTTGTTTTTATTAGCATTGAAATAAAGATAGACAGTACTGTCAATGCTTATCATAATGGAAGGCTGGTATTTTCACATTCTGATAAAAGTCCATCTAAGATTAACGTCTGAAATAAAAAACAATGTCTTTTTTAAAAGCAAATGTTCAAATTTTACCAAAAAACTAAGCATAGATGTAGTTGCAGTAGAAATCTGTATACTTGAGCAGATTACGATAGGTAGCTTTTAATGCCGATTCAAATCACAAAGATCAAATCTCATTGCCAGACAAATATACAAGAAACATAAAAACGAAGCTGAAGTGAAATACAAATATATTTCTTATTTACTACAAGGTTTTATCCGGTATATATTAAGACAACAACCGCGATATACTTGGGGCCACTCCGTATCTGATATAACTCTGTAAATGGATAGGGTTTATCAGTACAGTTTCCGGGTCCGATCTGGACTCATAGACTGGTCCTAATGGCCTCTCTCCCTACTGTAGTCGCTCCTGACCCTCCCGGGGTCCAGTAAGTGGACATAGGTCCCCTTGTCTCCAACATCTGATGGCCCTATCGTCCTACCCTTACTTCAGCTGGCTGTCTTATCTTCCCTGTTATTCTACATATATACAATTAAAGGGTCGCTGGTCGAATTATATCTTCTTACAAACATTATTGCACTTTATACTGTATCAGAAATTAGTATAACCCGGGAATACGTTTTGTATTTAAAACAATGATATATCCATGATTGAATTATGCATCTATCATTTCCCAAGGTCTGTCTGGTCGTCCGAGTTTGTCCCCCGGGGTACAGCGAACGCCAGACAGTGGCAGATGGTTTCGTACTCCCGCCATCTCCGCTGGTCATCAAAACACACTTTACGTAAGACTGACCTTTAGTGAAAATGACCACAGGGATACGGACAAAAATCCCCTTTGCTCAACCGTAAACTATCATATAACAATTTTCCTCAAAATAATCACATTTCAAGGAATTTGTTGGAGGTCATTTATCGGCCTAAGTAGTATTACATACAATCCGTTCTCGTTAGAACGTGGTCTCTGTGTCCTTTACTGTTGGCGCGAGTTGTTTGGCTGGAACATTCCGATATGTATATCTGATATAACACTCGAATCACTTTGGCATTTATGGTTGATGTGTCTGTCAAATTATCCATCTCTTCGATCCTGTACTTATAAGAGAGTTTACGGTAAAGAAACATATTTATAAAGCCCTCTCCAAGCTGAAGTTAAATCATCGTCTATGTCCTACGTCGTATGTGATGCCATATATATCCCTTGTATAACTGTATAGCTATCACTGTAAATCTAGAACCACAATATGATCTGGCGTTCTGTTTGTGAAATTTTCATCTGAATTTAATTAGCATTATCTAAAATTTCAGAATTAACGTGGTGTTAATAAACTCATTACTTTAGAATGTGCCATCGATTTTATTATACATTTCAAGCGTATCATCAATTATTGCTTATCATTCAAATGTGTCATCCATTTTTGGTGTACGTTTCAAATTCATTTGCCCAGGTGAGGAAGGCAATGGGTTCTGTCCCCAGGCCAGGACATACCAAAGTCCATAAACATGGTTTTTATTCCCTGCTTAACGTTCAGCGTTCAGCATTTTGTCAAACATTCATCATGACAACTACCGGTACACCATTAAACCGTGTGGAGTGCTGTGCTGGATACCTTCGGCATGGTATTTCAGTGAGATAGCACTATCACAATGAGACAAATACGCCAACATACCCTGTCTCCGGCACACATACACACATGCACCATGCACAACACACAGGGAGGCACGTCCTTATATGACCTTAGCTGTTGATAGGACGTTCTTTTAAATGTGTTAGTTATTATTTTGTACCTTTCAAATGTGTCATCGATTCTTGTGTACTATTCAAATTTGTCATGCATTCGGGAGCACAATTTAAATAGTCATGTAATCATGTGCACCATAAATTTTTGCGTAGCATTCAAAGGTGTCATCAATTCTTGTGTACCTTTCAAATAAACAATCAATTTGGTCTTAACTATCATTCAGGTTTTCCCCCTTCATATCTGAGTACTAAACTCTTTTTATTTTTAAACTAACTCTGCTAGAAGGAGACCTCGACTAGTGAAGACCACATGTATCGTAAACATGGCTACATAGAATACATTATGTGTTAGAACTCTCGGATATTACTCCCTTTTTACTGAATTAGTATAGACTCAAAGAAGTCTCTTGAAGTTCTATGAACTCAATTCCACCCCAATAGAAAAAAAGTGATATTATTAAAAGAATTTACCTTTTGATGCTAAGTAACTAACATTTTCCTTCTGAACTGCCCGCCCATTTGACATATTTCTTTAACCTCTTTCATTTCAGTAATACTCTCCCTTCCGACCCCCTAAACATACCATCTTTCCCTTTGCCCTGCCTCTCTCGCTGTGGGGTTGTCTTTGAATGTCCCCTTTGACGAAAAGTGTGGCTTTAATTGCAATTCGTACATTCTGAATTACAAAATCTATAATAAACGGAGTTCAATCTACAAAATATCACACTTACTTACATTAATATCTTTTTATATGAGATAAAATCGTCCACACATCATCAGTACCTTGGTGTTTAAAAGTGGAATGAAGGGCCTCACACGCGAACGGATGATTTTTGGATGCTCTTTCATAAAATGGTGCACAATCAAATCCCTATCTGGCAGTCCTTTGGAAGAATGTTATTTTGTTTTTATTTTTAAAACATAATTCTCTATTGCCAATAGATGATGAAAACAACGGACGACATGGCGTTGCAGATATTATTGTAAACCTTTGATCATTGCTAGATTGACGAGTGAAAAACTTTCATGTAACCATACGGTTAACAAAAAGATTGACTTCAGTAATGGAGGTGTATTTCAAAACATTGACGGATTCTGAGACATCCTCTTAATGAAGTGTAATGATTTCCTCTTTACAAGAAACACAGAAGAGTCAAGTATGAAAAACTTAATTTAAACACAATATATACATTTGTGTATACATATAAATATAGACATGTATACATAAATATAGACATGTATACATATATAGAAATGTATACATATAGACATGTATACATATATAGAAATTTAATCACTTTTTATTATATAGAAATGTATATATATAAATATAGATATGGGTCAAAGAAGTAATATAGACGGTAAAATCCAATATAACACTGGATCCTAATGGAGGTATGTCCGTAGGATACGAATTACTTAAAATATTATATGGGGCAAAGAAGTAATTCCAACAGTGTGGACAAGTTTAGGTTGTCAAAATTTCGGAGCGATCCGCTCCTTTTTCAAGACACAGTGAAACAGAACAGTTACATGTACATATACATCATATTACAAGAAGATAGAATTGATATACTATAATTGAAAATATAGCTATTATATAAAACCAATAGTCCCCTCGGCTAAAGACAGCCGAAGGCAGCAATTAAGCTGAGAGCATCGCGGACAAGGAACGCTGATGTAGANGACATGTATACATATAATACAAGTCTTATTCGCCAATGACACGTGCATTGCACGGAACACGTGAAAACATTTAAAGTGATTATTTAGCAGTAAATCTGACCCTGAAGCTCTGGAGAAGTGTTTGTATTTAAGTCCTGCTGAGATTCTGAGAGGGGGATGACGGGATACTGTTTACACGCGCTCTTCTGTATACAACCTCGTCCCCACAAGGACCGCGACCTCTAATGGATATAACTACGTCATCAAGATATGCTCGAGGTTGTAAGTTGCTAAAATTTATCAAATATAATTAGGATATCGTTAGAGTTTCAATCTCGTGTTATATGAACAGAAAGGCCGATAGGGACTTCATTAGACGTATATTAATCTTTCGCCTTTAGAAAATAAATTAACAGAAATTCTTTCGTAGCCAGAGAGTAATTTTTATGATGATTTTTCATGAATAAAAGTAATGCTAATATTTGCCCCCCAGCGGCGATGTCGTAATAGGGTCTCGAGGGTGTCGATTCCGGGAGCTCCTCAAAGTAACACTTGTCGTTTGATCTCGCCCTTTGCACATGGGGAGTAAAACACACACGCGCATAAAATGAACACGATAAACAAAAACAAAATGATTGTCTTAGCAGATATCATAACGTTTTATAGACCCTGCTTGATGGAGGACAAGTACTTTCTCGCAGTTAGAACCACATGTGGTGCTCTTTATATCAACAGAAAGAGACATGTAAGGTAATCCTATTGCGTTTTCTTCGGTTTCATTGAGGTATCGATACATGTATGTTTTAATTTTGATTTGTGAACAAATTATGAAAACAAATCTGTTACTCATATTTTAAAACCACGTCATCCATTTATTTGTGATAAACTTTTTGGTATTTATGCCTCAGGAAAGAAAATTACATCACAACACCATTAAATTATAAACCTCCCTCGAATTAAATGTAAGAAAAGTCATAAGTTCTAAAGGTGTAATTAAGTCGGGTACCGCCTCCAACTAATCCTAGTGGTCGGTATGCCAAGAAATGCCACCAGTCAAATGTCTCCAAATAATATCATCAAACATAAGCGTAACGGTTCTTGTTTAATGTCTAATAAATTAAAAGCCATGAAAAGAGTCGAAAGATACCCATCGGCAATATTTAAGTCATTATAATTTACAAAAATATTTACAATACAATAATTTTCTTCTGCTTGAGAAAAAGAGAAAAAAACAAATTTGACAGCAGATTGGTAAAGATACAATTTCATGTAACACACACTATAAGAAAAAAAATCGGGGTCATATTAAAAGTCAATTAATTTTCATGAATATTTATTTTCGACATGTTTGACGCAGTTAGCGATTTAAAAATCCGTGTCCCCACCCCAGCGGTCAGTCATCTCACCGCCTTAGTCTGGCAAACGTCGTGATGCTGTTTTTCTTACAGAAACTAAAACACAATTTACAGGCTGAGAACATGAAATATGAGGAAATAAAAGCATGTGGACCTAGTCGACAAACACATGCACCACTCAGGGAATGCCGACGGACTTTGCCTGTCAACCAAGATCAAAGCGTCTGGGTGACAACTATATTTCAGGCCTGACAACGCCGTCAATTAAACTCTTTAATGTAATACCTTGGGCAATGTTTATTACACCGTTCAACATGACGTTTTTTGTCGCGAACACATTAAGTAAAATCCCATAAAACGGTAATATTTGAAATAATCTGGGAAAATAAATCTAGTTTAAAGTGGCGCTAAACGGGACGAATATCACCAAAATACATAGTAAAACAGTGTAGTAGTCTGTTGGGGGATGGATCGGCTCGCTTGTATTTTTCCGAGTAATGTATGGCTATATCAACCATTAATGTCACAAGGCAAGGAAGATAACGACCGAAAATAAATCTTTCTTTAAATCACCTTAACATGTATATGTCTGCCAGCAAAACACCTGATAGAATCACAATTAAAGATTTAATGTAAAAGAAGTTGACAAAACTATTATTAAACGTTTCGTGTGCGATCGCGGTCGATAGCCATTGATAAAATCGGCAATATAAATAGGAAACCACGTGTCGGGAAACATACACCTATATCTGTCCACGTGATAGACTACACACAGCACGTGCAAACGATATCACAATACGAGAAATAAACCAGAAACCGATACTGACGTAATAAACCGTTCCCGGTTTTCCTTGTGACGTGGGAATGATTACAAGAAGTATCTTGTACCCAATATATATGAGTGTCAGTTTGGATTTTATGATGGACTTTGAATTTCAGCAGATACAAACGAGCTTCAAATAATTATTCCGTCTTGTTTCAATAGGTGATAATTTAAGTGGATTACAAAATCAATCATTTTAATTTTCCTACTCACTCAATTACAACTTCAATCAAATCAACAAAATAACGAATGCAATAAATTCAACCGAAATATAAAAGTAGTTGATAAACCAAAATGCAAAAGTAGCTAATTCAACTAAATTAAATATATCTAAATCAATTAATTAATATTCTTAGATTGGTGTTGATGTACACACACGCTCCCGGATTTGATGGCAGACGTCATAACGGTTGCTACACGTGGTGCTGGAAACGCTTATTCTCAGGAACGCCTGGTTTTTACTTCGAGTAGTTTTTTCCTCTGTACCTTTTTGTTTTATTTGCTTTGTGCTTTTTGTTGTCTTTTGTTTTGTTTTGGTGTCTTCTTTACTTTCCTTTTTATTCTGGCGTCACCTAGTGTCCTGTTGTTATCTTTCCTTTTGTTTTGGTACCTTTTTTGCTTTTCTTTTTATTCTGGCGTCAACTAGTGTCCTGTTGGTGGTGTCTTTCCTTTCCTTTGCTGTCTTCTTAATGTTTGCTTTTTATTCTGGCGTCACCTAGTGTCCTGTTGTTATCTTTCCCCTTGTTTTGGTACTTTCTTTGCTTTTCTTTTTATTCTGGCGTCAACTAGTGTCCTGTTGTTGTCTTTCCCTTTGTTTTTGGTGCCTTCTTTACTTTCCTTTTTATTCTGGCGTCACCTAGTGTCCTGTGGTTATCTTTCCCCTTGTTTTGGTACTTTCTTTGCTTTTCTTTTTATTCTGGCGTCAACTAGTGTCCTGTTGTTGTCTTTCCCTTTGTTTTGGTACCTTCTTTGCTTTTCTTTTTGTTCTGACGTCACCTAGTGTTCTGTTGTTGTCTTTTCTTTTTATTCTGAGGTCACTTCTGTATTTGTTGTTGCTTTTCCATTAGTGTGGTGTCACCCTTTCCTTTAGTGTGGTGTCACCCTTTCCTTTAGTGTGGTGTCACCCTTTCCTTTAGTGTGGTGTCACCCTTTCCTTTAGTGTGGTGTCATTTTCTTTAGTGTGGTGTCACCCTTTCCTTTAGTGTGGTGTCACCCTTTCCTTTAGTGTGGTGTCACCCTTTCCTTTAGTGTGGTGTCACCATTTTCTTTAGTGTGGTGTCACCCTTTCCTTAAGTGTGGTATCACCCTTTCCTTTAGTGTGGTGTCACCCTTTCCTTTAGTGTGGTGTCACTCTTTCCTTTAGTGTGGTGTCACTCTTTTCTTTCCGTTTGCTTTGGTGTTAACCCTTTTCCTGTTTCTTTTTATTTATGCCCTTGTCTGATATTGAGAAAAGAATATAACTCCCCTGAATGTTTAAAGAGGCAACTTATGTGGGAGCCCCAATGAGCCCCTAATGAGCCCCTAATGAGCCTCTAATGAATGGAGATTTGCTTTTGTGCCATCTGCAGGGAACACAAGGGCAACCCATATAAATTTGCTGCACCCATTGCAGTATCTGTGTCGTGGTCCCCATTGCTGCCGACTTTCAGGTCATTAATTAAGTACATTGTACCCTGCTTTGTGCCTTATTGTTAATCGTTCCACGAAGTAAGGAAGGTTATATGTCTTGTCCTCAAAACAAGACAATCCAAAGTCTTCAAAATGGGTTTTCACGTCCAGTTTAAATGGGTAGCTGTAAGCGATAAGGGCTGGTTTGCGGTAAGGAATGGTTTGCGGTTATGACTGGTTAGCGGTAAGGACTAGTTAGCAATAAGGGCTGGTAAGCTGTAAAGAATGGTTAGCGGTTAGTAGGGACTGGCTATAAGGACTAGTTAGCAATAAGGGCTGGTAAGCTGTAAAGAATGGTTAGCGGTTATGACTGGTTAGCGGTAAGGACTAGTTAGCGATAAAGACAAGTTAGTGGTTAGAACTGATTAGGTAAGAACTGGTTAGCGGTTAGGACTGGGTAGGGACTGGGTAGCGGTAAGGACTGGTAAGCGGTTATAACTGGTTAGCGGTAAGGACTAGTTAGCGATAAGGAATGGTTAGCGGTTATGACTGGTTAGCGATAAGGACTAGTTAGCTATTAGGGCTGGTTAGCTGTAAAGAATGGTTAGCGGTTATGACTGGTTAGCGATACAGACTAGTTAGTGGTAAGGACTGGTTATCGGTTAGAACTGGGTAGGGACTGGGTAGCGGTTAGAACTGGTAAGCGTTTAGGACTGGTTAGCGTGTAGTCAGTATAATATCACCTGGTAGAGCGTCATGCTACCGTGTCCAGGTTATTACATTCTAGAGAGATGACCGTTTAAACAGGCCTTGAATTGCCCCTTCTCCCGTGGACGCTGTCTTCATGTGACCGTAGCTGTTTCGAGGATGCAAACCAAAACAAACCAAAAATACGTATTCCGAGTTTGTCTTTGTTTGCTGTCTTTTTTACTTCAAAGTTCTGTGAAACCTTCTTTGTCGGAAAACTTGAATTTTCCGAAATGTATCCGATTTTAAAACACAACGTCCAACCACAACGTTAAAATCAAGGCGAAAACACTCCTATAGTGGACGAAGAGTGGGGACACATAAAGAATGCAGCATGCATTCTCAGACATTAACACTTTGTCACCAAACCGTGTTCTCCAGGGAGTGTGTCTGGCTCCACACGTGGCCACAATTATTATGTCTCTGTCAAATCAAGGAATTAACCCAGTATAAAGGAATGACTTCCGAATGTTTTAGCTTGAAATCAACGTGAGACATGATGTGGTAGTTCAAGTTTTCTTTACAAATATTTAATTGTAAAGCGATCTCGATCAACTTTTAGTCAAACTAGATCTTTTCTCGTAGAGTTGAAAATCCGTTTTAGATCATAAAATTTGAGAAAATGATCAGCATTGAAATAAATGTTCCCTTTTGACTTGACCTTATCATTCAGAACAAGTTTTTATTTCGAATCAAGTTTCTTAAAACAATTTTTGTTTCATTGATCGTCAATTTTATTTACAAGAGAGATGCATGCTAAGAACCTTTCATCATATTTTTTATTTATTGTGAAACTTTATTTACAAAGGACATAAAACTTTTTTTTTTTATAAATGTTGTTTCTTGAAACAACTTTGTTTATTTACCGTGAAATCATATTTCCTAGAGGCATGAATATTGATTTGATTTGATTTAAACATATTTTGTTGTAATTTATATACAATGGGAGTTGGGCACAAGTTTCACAACTTATATTAAGGCATGAATATTAATATCTATATGTTCGTTATGACGCTATAAACTCATTAATGCTATGACAATGCTAACCATCAAACCGAGACAGCTGTACAGTGTGGCGTTGATAGTTTAGACACATGGGCGGTACGCGAAAATAATCCTTTCAAGTTTAAGTGAACATGTATCGGAATAATATATTTGTTTTTTAAAATGTAATATGTGGTTTGAGGACATTTCTAATGTCAGTGTAGGGTGTACTTTTACGATACCTAATTCTTCGTGTGTGATCCCCTCGAATATATTTACGAAAACGCTATCACGCTTTTACAGGTGATAAAACGACAGGTAAAGTTATTGAAGGACAATAATTCAAGTATATAGATCATAAACTATCATCTTTTGCGGAGGAATTAAATTTCAAATTGACTTGAAATGGAAATCGTAATTCAACAGTGTGGAACTCATGAGCATTCGACTCTCGTGATAACGGGAGGATAAGTTTACGCGAGAAAATACAATTTCGCTCTTTTCATATTCTGAAGAAGTTCTAAATTCATTGCTCAAATATTTACATAAGGTACAATACGTACAGTTTTTGACGTTTTTCTTCGAATTAGAATAATAATGTTTATGTACTTTAAAGGGTTATTTGATATCCGACGTTTTGGAAACATGAAGTTGACTGTTTCGTACAAAGTCAGCTTAACGGTAGTAAAAAAAAAGTTTTTATTACTCCCCCGTTTATTTTGTAAACACAGTTGAGTCTGGAATGAAGACAGACAATTAAAAGGTGAATTGTTGAAACTTGTACGTATGTTTGTATTAGTTTTAAAGTCGTATATTTACAAAAAAAACTCCAATATTTTCTGCATTCAAGTTGACATGAGATGGAAATAAATAATGGCATAAGTATTTCTATGTCGTTTAGGGTGGTCATAACACTCGGTGTCAAGTGAAATGGTTTGGTGTATAAAATAAATACTAAACGATATGGCCATCCATTTTAAGTAAGTTTTAAAGTCACGCTTGAAAACGCTATACCAAATATTGCAATATCTTTATATATGAGAAATGAAACTAAGATTACCAACAGTGGATAATGAATTTTGAAAGTAAACTAACTGTCTGTTGACTAGATAGATCTAGGCCCGAGGGACTGTTTGTTGACTAGATAGATCTAGGCCCGAGGGAATGTCTGTTGACTAGATAGATCTAGGCCCAAGGGACTGTCTGTTGACTAAATAGATCTAGGCCCGAGGGACTGTTTGTTGACTAGATAGATCTAGGCCCGAGGGACTGTCTGTTAACTAGATAGATCTAGGCCAGAGGGACGGATAGTAGAAGGGTGGTGTTATTGTTGGGACGTAGTCGAATAGATGACTCTTTTCGCTGGCTTTCATGTACCTAATATTGCGGGAGACATTGAATAAAAAGGATCATGCTCAAATTCTTGCATTGGATCATGTTAGATTCTGGTAACATGTGAACAAAACTCCCTCTGTTAAGGAGTGAAACGATATTTCATCATTATTACGGCGAAAATCAGATAATTCATCTTTAAATGAAAAACAAATAAAATCAACATAAAACATTCCCAATTTTTGCGGGTGTTTCATGATAAACAACCATCATGATTTCAGGCGAACGTTTGTAAATTTTCCTGATTGTGACGTAACATATGTCTTGCGTACGACATACCGTCGACGGGGGATTGCCTCGGGAATCTCCGTTAGGCTCCTCCAATAACTCCATTACTAACAACAAAGGACGATACCTCACGATAATTAGGCCAAATGACCACGATCATTGACCCTGATAAATCAAGCCAGCAGGTGCTGATCCGACCGGAGCTTTGATCTCCAGGCTATTGTTGTCGACTGAGAACAGAAAGTATTTTTTTCCAGAAATGTAAGGAGATTCAATCTTCATCTGAAGTACGATATTAAAAATAAATATTATATCTGCCCATTGTCTGCTACAAGCCATAGCCGTCATACGCCCCATTAACACAGATGATTTATCCTTTAAAATCACGGTGCACCAGGTGCTTAGCACAGCAAATAGAGAAATACTTTCTATGACATAATGGTCCACTTACAACAACTTGATTGAACCAATTAGCAAAACCAGAAGTCCATTTTGGAAAGAAAACCGGCATGTGAAAATATCTGATTGTGACCCTTTACGAACTAAAAACAAAGCATCCTCATTTACGGCCGGTTCCAAATTTCCAGGGAGGTTCCATGTGGGAAAAATTGAGGAAAACGGTGAAAATGCTTTTTTAAAGAAATTCTCAGGGTAGGGGGGCGGGGGATTCTCAGGGTGGGGGTTTCTTGAAGCCCCCAAAATAATTCTGGATCCGCCTCTGCCCCGATATATTGTCAAATCTTTCATATCACTGGTCTGCAGTACCTCTTGTAAACGTTTCGAAGTTAAAAAACCCCGGAACAATCATGTTTTAAACGAAACGAAATACAAAGATCTGGTAATTAAAATAAATCTAGTACTTATATGTATGCATAGTTGCTATTTCGATTAAACAACATGGATTGTTTTTACTTGTATAACGTCAAATAACATTATGTTGGATACAATTTAAATAGTGATTTTGATGTGATGGTTTGTGATTTTCAATCAACGAACACATTGCATGTATCCTATTATAGTCAGCTTAAGGCACTATGATCTTTTCATTGAACGTGGTCGATATAGAAAAGAACGAACATATATTTTATTGATTGAAAGTGATATAGAGAATGACTACCATTTTATGATATTATGTTATCGCTATGCAGACATCCAATCTTAGTTCATGATGCAATATCATTTAAGAAGACATATTGTTTTTAATTCATTCACTTAAATTCGAAAAATGAAAGAACTTAATACTTTAGGCAAGTATTTAACATTTATAAGTAAACACAACAAAGATTTATTAACATCTCGCAACTGGAACCAGTCATGTACATAACATTTAGTTTGTTGTATATTAAGTCCTATCTGGGTGTATCAGGGTTGACATAGATTTGTTCGTGTGTATGATTGTCCGCATGAATGAGAATGCTGTTGCATGATGATGACGACGACGACGACGACTAGGACGACGACGAGGACGACAACGACGACGATGATGTTGTTTGCGAGTTATTGAGAGTGTCTTTGTCCTTTGTGGCCATACGTTCTAAAACTCAATTAAATGTATAAATGAAACCAATCATTTCTAGCTCTCTGTGGGTCAGCTTCTAATGTTCGTATCAAAGGTCTGCGCTTTCGCATCGCACATCATGTCATCCGGGTCCAACTTTTACCATCATAAGAAAACAACTTTTCATACGTCCGAAATTGCTTTAAATCGTTTCCCTCAGTTCATTAGCCGATGTCTAGTTACTGTACGTCCGTTATACAGATTTACCAGGTCTGTCCGCACGTCTGTGTGCAGTCACGTGCAGTTTATAATTGAACACTGTCCGTTAATAACCCATTATAGCATATCCGAGCATCTATCGACGTCGCTGTGTATAATACCCTTGATGTGGTCAGTTATGATAGACAGCTGACCCGTTCACCACCCCACCGCCAGGTCAGTTAAGCGGATTGCCTCCCAGTCAAACCCTGGGTCCGCACACTAGCCGCCGTTTACCTGGACAAACACGGATAGGGCGAGGTTAAGTGAGGTCAAACTGACCGCAAACCAATGAAAGGTAGATACAGGTGTACATACAAGACTTACAATCTGTTCAGGTTTAAATGGAGTTAATTGTGTTTACTATGCGACTGTTGATCAAAAAACTTGTCCGCACGTATAAGGTTGGTTGGACGTATAGGCAGGCGCTTACTGCTGGGAAAATCCGCTTCGTCCAGATCCGGTTCTCACACGGTGCTGACACTAGCAATGTATCTGTGGTCACGGGTTCGAATTCACGTGAACTTTACAAACCGCAACATGTGGTCTGGATATTAAGTAGCAGGATTTAAATTGTTTTCCTCATTGCGTTAAACATTCGTAATGATCTCCACTGGAGCTGCTTCCTTGTTTATTTTTTTTAGTTTAATCGAGATTTACATTTCGTGACATATTTTATGATATCCTATAATGTGTTTTTGAAATCCCTTTAATTAGAAATTAATGATTCAAGTCGTTTGTTTGTTTGAGGTTCAACGCCCTCGTAACAGCCAACAAGATTACATGAAAACGGGAAACCCACGTGGTCGGGCAGGTGATCCAAATACCTTTCCACGTCCGACCGGGGAATCGAACCCCGGCCGTCTTGGTGAAAAGCGAGTGAGCTATTCATTGCGCCATCAGACTGCGTTTTAAGCGCGTTATATATGTCATTGCAACTCTGTAAATGTTAATTTCTCTCTGGCCTTTTTATTGTCATTGAATAGTGTACACGCACATTACTTAAAGGTTACGCTTATCAATGGAAGTTCGTGTTTTGTTATAGATTGGACTACAGACGTAGATGTGCCAGTCTAATTGCAGATGAAGCTCTGGAGTACATGTTAACCTCTCGTTTTTGACTTTGAAAAATCTCCCGGTCATTTATATACAGGATGTATGGTATATAGTTTCGTCTCTCGTGGTAGTTTGTTTAACCTTAGCGGAGTATATATATGTATACCGATGGACACATAATTTAAAGCTACACGTTTATAAATCTTCCTCGCAAGACGTCAATACATGTCTGTAGATGGTTAGAAAAAAAATTCACCATCAACTTCCACCATAAATGAATAAAAATGTAGTCTAGCATAGTACAGGTATATCCATTTATCACCTATAATTAAACGGTCGTCGGCAGGTATATAATGTATTGTGCTGTAGTATATAAATTGTCTGACGTAGCCACGGCAATTTGTTTACACCTTATACTGCCTATTTCTATTTACTATAGTTGACGTAAGCTCCTAAGCTTTGTCTTTAGTCTGGTATTGAATTGCTATTAATCGCCAAAAGCTCGCTTCTTTTTTGTCTGATTAGCTTAACTTGATTTTTTTCGAACAATTTAAAAAAAATCACGATGAATTGTGTCTCTTTGTGATTCTTTCATTATATCTTAATATGACTATACAACGTTCTGAATTCCAATATGAAAAAAATGGCCAAAAAATGAATTTATATATTCAAAATTGTTTTGTGAATACCATACGTTGTAGACGAACAATACAATTTCAACAGCGAATCCAGACAAAAATGTCGAAATAGATACTTCTTCCTCAAGAGGGTGCCCGGCTCCTCTTGTAGCTCGTGCAAAAACCCATAGTTACAGCTGAATGGAACATCAATCTTGTATCCTGTATCAATTCGCTGAATGTGGACTTATTGCTTTTTCTTTCTTGATTAATGTTGCATGGTACGGATATTTATCAAGGAAGACGATTGTAGGTCTAGTTTCCGCTAACAGGGTGCCGAATTTAACTTGAGTGGTCATCCTCCCAGCGGTAACCATTAGAGACGTTTAACCGAAGGAGCCTGAGTTTCTACGCTGAGTACTGGACCCTTTAGGCACATGTCAAAATGGACCGGTGTGATTGAAAGGATTGTCATCAAAAGGTGACAAACGTGTATTACCTACACAAGATTAACGGGGTACGATCGTCCGTCCGCACCGATCCGCGGAGGATGTACTTTGCATCGGACACCGCTTGCTATACGGTCCGAAGTCACGACATTTGGTCATAGACGTTTTCCGCCTTTTCTCAGCTCCCTGCCATAGTTTGGATCGTACTGGTTATTCCAGACATACGTGGTTAAACGGTCATGGTTCCCCTCTCAAAGCTTATGATTTAACAATAAATGAATGTATTTTGTAAAATGAACAATCATTGTTTTGCGAAATTTAGGTAGTTTGAAAATATTTAAACCGGAAGTAAGTGGGCGTAGCTCCGAGGAATACGGGTCCTTGCGAGGCTTTTAAGGATGTGATGTATTTTATGTTGTTTTGGTGTTGTCTTAGTCCCTGTCGTTGACTGAAGTTCCGATTGTTTTTCCTCGGTCAATGACACTTAATAAGACATAGATCTATAAGTAGTATACTTTCGTTTACTTTAAGTAAATCTATCCTGGGTATGGCGCCTGAGTATGATTTGCATATTAATCTTCGGCTAACACATAGGAACTGGCTTGGGATATATTCACACTTAGTTTAGCCATAATTCATTTCGTATACTGTATGTACTGAAGAGCCTTAGGCTACAGTATGTATCTTCATGATATGATAGTTTGGCTCATGTTTAAAGCTTGTTTATATTTAGTTTCAAAATGAGCGATATTTTAAGCTTTTCGCTATTTCTTCTTCGACACATGAATTGGAAAAAAAAAACATGGTTTAGTCGAAAATGTTGCGTTTTGTTTGTTTTTTATGTAGCGTGTAATGCGTGTGTCATTTGGTTGAAATGTTATAATGTCTTTCCTTGTTTTGACGTATCCATAGATGACTTTGTCTTTGGGAATCTAACTCTATGAAACTTATCAAATCGTTCGTTCAGACTCCACAATCTATCACTTGTTAAACATTAACAAGTCAACTTTGTATGCCTGTCTTCTTTTACAAAATCCCTGTAAGTCCGATGCTGCTTCAGTGCTTCGCCAACGTCCTTGTTTCCGTCCTGCCCTCAAAAGCATCTATTTCAATCTTACACCCCTACCCGAGTTTGTTACTTACCCTGATGCATCTGTTTCGATGGTCTACATCATGTCACATACCTAAAGACGTTCAGGACATGCTTACCCTTCCAAAGCAACTTCAAATCGAGAGTGCCATCACCATGTTAGTCTCCGATTATACACAGAGTGAACTGGAATTCTTCAAAAAAGCTTGTAAGTTCTGTCTCGCTGTATGGCCTGGGTTAATGGTGTCTCTCCGTTTGTTTTGATGTTTCCTCGGTTCAACTTTCCCCTCTTTTGCTTATAGTCCCGATTATCACCAGTTTGTTGACTTTGTGAGTCCTGTTTTCTGTTTTTATTTTCAATTTATGAATTTCTGTGTCTGAGAACGTGCCATTACTTATAATTGACATAGATAACATGGCAGGTGTGGTCGTAGTCCGAATTATTCTGACGCTTTATCGACTTTTTTCATATCGGTCTGTCGTCGATTAACGTCAGAACTCCGGCCCTCTATAATATGCGGGAAATATGCGAACCGCGCCCGGAGCGCACTTCCAACTGATATTTTAGAAACAAATCGTCACTTTCACAAACATGTCGCACATGGATCGAAAGATCTATTCTTTATGCTCTTTATGTGCTTTATATTCTTTCTTTAGTGTGGTTGGTGAAGCAAAAAGACGATTAACCTTCCGGAACACCTGGTCTTATTCTCACAGGAAATACGAAGAAATAAAACAGCTATTTGGCCTTTTGTTTTTAGAAAGCATTTTTAGAATGCGAAAAGCAAGACCAAATATTCAGTTTACTTCACCATATGACCATTTCATCTCTTAGGACTTATCTGTTGAACTTAAGGTCTAACAATGAACAATCCCTGTTTAATTCGTCCAAAACAATGTAGATTACAGAGAAAGTGAAAGTTATTTCCATGCTATCGAAATGACGCTCTCTTATCTTTAGGATTTGTCTACTCTTAATAAAGTGCTCAGTTTAGTAACTGTTAGCTAACAGTTAGTTCAAATAGTTGTATTTGTGAATAATGTACATATTTGTATGCATATGCACACGAAAATAATGAAAAAAATGCGCCTCTGAGTTAAACATTACAGGCCCTCTATAACTGTTCCTGTCGCTTTGATAGAGCGGTATCCATTATCTAGAGTATTTCATAACGCACGAGCCTTGTATTTCGTACTTGCCACTAAAGGAGCTCTTTTCTCATAATTCACCATTACAATGAACATCGTAAGGATTAAGCAAGAATGCCTTTCATGAGATTCGGTAGTGCAGGAAATGTATGTTTTCGCTGTATTTGTACGGACTAATTTTAGTGTAAATCCAACAAAAACCAAGGCGGAAGCCATTAGTAGCCTCAGAGACGGCGCTCGCGTGGAAACGTGCGGCCATACGGTTGTCCGGCACCTACCACGAGGAGTGCTGCACTGATGTTTTCTTTCAATGCTCACCAAAGCTGTCTTATCAGGCTTTGGTTGTGATAAGCCCTCAATATTAGGGTTTCTGTGAGCTTCACATCTCTTTAAACTTTCCTTTAATCAAATTAAACCCGCAGAACTTGCCGTGGTATTTGCTGTCGATGTCGACTTGAGAAAGTCTCGCACAGATAACGAGACCAGGATTAATTGGGTAAATATTTAACACGCGAGTCCACCTTCCAACTAACGACAAATCACCGAACAGCTTTCTAACCCATTTTTTTTTTTATTTCATCTGCATTTCCTCGATCTAACAAAGCAATGGTTGGTAGGGAATAAACACTCCCCCCCCTCCCCCTCTCCTTCCCCCACATCCCTTCTCCCGCCACAAACACCTAACCGTACTCGGCAATTCAGTTACATAAATGTTCAACATTCTTAAGGGTATAGATACTATGTGTGTTGTTTTTTCATTATTACTGACTGTTTATTTACAATATAAGTATATTGATATATCGTAGGATTTTGTATATTGTATTCTATGGTATTGTGCTAATTGTGTGGTGATTTGGTCTGAGGACATTAACGCCTAAATTTTACTTTAGCATGCTTTGGCATTAGACCTGCAAGCTTGTCGCACGAGAAAATATCTTTTGCCAAACATGACCTCGTTAAAACAGAGCATTGCTATCATGCACGAGCGAGTATATTCATACACGAGATGCTATACGTGCATATTCTGGTAGTTGTCCTGGTATTCGTTAATCCAGCCATATTCACAATGTAAATGCTAAAATATTCCAAAATATCAGTAAAATTATTATCAATTCACGTGGAACAAATCAATACCTAACCCGTTAATTGTTGTCATGTCTCTACAGATGGTGCTTTCGTAAAACAAATATGAATCAAAGTCAAAAGGATTTGTCAGATTTTGAATCCCCTGCATTGGTGGCCTTAGATTAGAGTCTTGGAGGTTTTACAGTAAAGTCTATGCTATTGAACGGTCTCATGTATTTTGTTGAGTGAATAGTACATCTCGGAATGGTCACGGACTTATTTAATTCTGTAAAGGCGAGTTTCGTTAATCCAGCCACAATCACCAATCCGGTTGTCGAGCCAGTATTTTCGTGGACAAAGTTCCACCAATTTTCTTTTAAAAGTTGTCCTGGTATTCCAGCCATTTTACAACATAACGCCTTTAGCCGGTTAGGCACGAGGGTGACAAATACGGGAAGGGTAGTTAAATACATTATAAAAGGCAGTTGTGAATGTTAACACACAAAAAATAAAAATAAAAAACGGAGGAGGGGAGACGGAAGTTAACTAGGCGTCAAACGACAGGTTTCATGTACTTTTGTGACTGGAAATGCCCCATTTCGTCAGAATGGCTGTTTTCTAATTACCACCCCCGTTCGGATATATACTCTCTTAGCAATCTGTAACGTAATCCTTTACATCAACAGAGTTACATGCCAAGTTGTCTGTGCGTGCTCTCTGTTATTATCATATCATCTTCAGCTTTGATAATTGCTTAAAAGGGAATAATATCTTTATAGATATACACAGCTTACTGCTATTCTGTAAGTAGTCACGTGTTGATCACGTGCTATCTTAGTGACTTCGTTTATTGTACAAATCAAAAGTAATATATATATATATATGTTTTAAAAAGGTACTGCTAATCACGATGCTTTCGCGAGATATTTATTTTCGTGTCAATTCGCAAGATTCTTGTGTGGTTAACATTTTTAGGAACATTAACAATTTGAAATTATATCTATGTATAACATAGCACACTCTCAATCGCGAAATTAAGTATCCGCCATTTAAACCTACATACTTAGTTTGCAAAACAGAATACTAGCGAAAATAAAATGATTTTCAGTTTTCAATAAAACTGACCTGCTTTCATTTCAAAGAGGGAATGTTGTTCAAAATGGTAAGTTACGAAGCTTTACATTATTGATATTTTGGCGATTTTGAATTTTTAAATTGTTCCATCCAATAATTGTATTTTTCATCTAATCTGAATTGTTCAAATGTTACCAAGTTATGCTCTGATTAATAAAGAATGCAATTGTCGTTATCTTAAATGAAAACCTTTTAATAAAAAGCCTGACTTATTAGCAATTTGGAAATTGGGAACTATTTATGAAAACTGTTGTCAAACTTAACTTTATTAAATTTATTCAACTCATTTTTCAGCTGTCAATTGTTGGGAATGCGTTCCTTGCCATTTTCGATGCCTTCTTCTTCACCAACAAAACCGATGCGCTGCTGTGCTAACAATGCCGAATTCCTTTACAGTGACTCACTCTAGACAGGATCCGTTTTGGTCCCGACCCATCTTTGACTGGGTTATATTGTCCACACAAGACAGTAGCAAACTATCATATCACTGAAAAAAGCAATGTCATTTTTCCTCACCCAGAAGCCCTGCATTAAGATAATCTGGGTTAAGTTATTGAAAGAGACATCCCTCTTAACATAACGTAATATACAATCAGGAATTCGTGTTATTCACAAATTATATTAAAAATTGATCACAGAGTGATCACGTTTTTGAACTTAAAGTGACCAATATGAAGAATTTGATCTTTTTTTTTATTGTATTTTTGTAAAATATTAAGAGATATTTGAATTCTGAAATTTCAGTTAAGCTGACGGTTCTGTAAGCCAGTGAGTCTAGGTCGTTGTAGGAAATCGTGATTGGGGTTCTCACTCTGACCGTGGCATCGGTCTATTACTATATTACGGTGTTCCAATGGATTCTTCGGGACATTTGGTCAATGGTATGTTTGCGAATCTCACATGATAAATTAGTTTTCTAAGTTTCATCTTTAGTCTTCCTACACATGTAATTAAACAAGATTACATGTAGTATTTGCCTGCAGATGACATACGGCATTTTATTTGGATCTGATGGTGGTTTATTTGACAAAATTCATTTCGGTGATATCCTGGTCAATACCAGACATCAATGCCTTCGCTCGTCTCTCGGGCTACACCACTCAGAGAGAAATAAAACTTTACTCAGATAAATGATATTGAATGTGGTCTTTATTTACTAATAGAAAAGACAAATAGACAGTGGATGCCAACATTCTTCTCCTTCCGCGTGAAAAATTCATGTGAGGATCAGTTATTTTTTTCCTTCCCCCGACAGCGTTCCTTTGGATATTGAAAACGCACCATCGATCAGTCCGTCACAAACGAAGAGCGTCTAGCGGTCTGTGATAGATAGAAACAGGACGCAAACAACAGGTTTTCATTTCTCTTAACTCCCAATGTAGGAAATGACAAGTGTTCGTATCCTTACGCCGTTCTCCCTGTCTAACTTGTCCTAGTTCTTATTGAATTTTAATTTCTATAATTATAACCTTGAGGTAAGCCTCTATAGATCACTTGTAAATAGGAAATAAAAATAAAAACGAGGATAAAACGGAAAAGCCTTGTTATTTCATTTACCATAGCTGGATAATCTAGGTATCAATCAAGGTAGAATACGAGATATATTATATAATCGCTTATATACACCTCTTCTATGTACATCGTAAATATAAAGATGGACGTGAAACTAATGTATCCAAGGTTATTTTAGATTACTGTCTAATGCTGTATATAAACCGATGGATGGAAGGACCGGTTCTTTCCAATCAACGCGTAAATGAAGTTAATTGTTCGCCCATTCTACTCAGTTTGATAAACACGGATATCAATTAGGAAGTTTTTTTCTCCAATCCGGGTTCTTTGTTTGCGTCACAGTTACTGCGGTCTTCTGTTTTACCAGGTAACTCCACCATGGAGCCTGATTGTTAAAGCACATATCCGTTCCATCAGCAGTATTGGTTTTCTTGTTTGTTTAAAAATAATTCAGACGGTGATTAAATTCAGGAAAAAGTTCATATAAAAATACGTCAGAGAGAAATTGAGCGCCTTGTAGATAATACGAAACAGTCAATTCTACATCCGAACATAGCACACATCTGCAAAATGATACGTATGTTAGGAGAAGTATGAAGGTTCATTACCTTTCTTTTATTAAACATGTCATTAACGCATCAAGATTTGTAATGGTAGACCATAGGCCACAAGAATATAGGTTTCGGTTATAAGAATTTCACTCGATACCTATTACCGTAGGACAAAACTAATTGCACAAACTATACTTCCGATATACTCCGGAACCGGCCCAAAAGGCAAACAAAACTAATTAGAATCAACCTGATGCCAAAAACAAAACAAAGGGGAAGGCAACACGAGTTATGCATATAATTGATGATAGAGGCCCTGCTGTAATTATCGAAGTCTGCTAATTTTTGCTTTGTGAACTTGTACACACGAACAGACGTGCATGCACGTGAACGGGTTCTAGGATAAATACGTGATGTAAATTAATTACATGAGTTAACATCTGATAGAACGCTTTCAATTTATTGAATGTGTAATTTTACTTATCATTAAAATTTAGGGAGTTTATATTTTAAATCATTACTTTCAACATTGTATTATTTCAGGTCTTTTGAATTTAGATTTTGTCTTCTCCGAGAGAAGGTCTTTGCAGTTTTCTCGAAAAAAAGACAAATACTATCGAGTCTCAATAGTCTCGATATACGAAATCACACAAAGTGATAGAATAACCGCAAAATATTTGTTATTAAGATGAATTTCATTTGATAGTCATCATTTGAAACCCCAGGGCAATAGAAGTATTATTATGATAATATGAATTAAGCGTTGCATCATACTAATTCCCCCCTTTTATTCAGTATAATCTAAAGTGTTTTCTTTAATCGATATACATGTACTTTGTATTGGTTTAACGGTTGTAAATAAACCAAACAAATTAAAGATTTAATCAAGGATTGTTCATACATTACGAAAAAGACATTTTTATTATTTTAGAGAAAAAAACGACCCTCGTAATCCGTTCCTGTTGTTATTGGACTTGAACTTTGTACACTTTAAATAGGAGAATACCCATAAGGGAAGTAACCCATTTACGTTAGAAAAATGAATGCCTCCCAAAATAGCAATACTGATCAATGTTCAGGTCACGACGACATGCCACCGCTTAGGCAATGCACGGTCACAAGCACGTGCTTCAATGAAACCGACATGACGCAATATGAGTGGAACTTCAGTAATCTCCGAGACAGCTGACGGACTGGAGATTGGAAAATATTTTGTCGGTGATAGTTGTGAGTTCTACATATCACGAGGTATGGCCGTCTCGATGTGGGGCACCCGGAGATAACGAGGGATGATTGAAGCCGCCAACTGCACTGGAAGAAAAACGCCACAGAATTCCATAATGTAATTGATGAGTATAGTAGAAGAAATGTTGATTTCTGCACGCGCCTCGCGTCACAAAAGGTGCACTCTTTGTCGGTATTTTACTAATTACCTGAAAAATGCCTGTTTGACGTCCAGGGTATTTCACGGTAATTTCGTTTCCTGAAAATAGGAAAAGAATTAAGTTACAGTCAATGGGCCCTTTTGTTTTCTACCCTAGATTAATTTTCAGTTATTTTACTTCCTTCTTAAAACCTACATCACAGAACGAAAAACCACGTAGGTTAGGAGTGCGTGTCCATTTTCAGATTTAATTACCATTTTCCAGTCGCTGGAAAAAAAGTACATTTAGCAATTGGATTTTGCTTTCGTGAAAAGTCAGTAAAGACAACAGCCGCCATGTTTTATGTATGATAAACATGTATTAGAAGACACCTCAATAACGCACATATTACAAACCCTTAGGACAACACTGCCATTTATAGTGATCTTCTGACACCATCAGAAGTATACATCCCGTATGATATATTTCCATCCAAGCATATATTACGTTTACTGACCCACAGATGGCGTTTTCATGACCTCTATTTACTGAGTGAATTAATCTCGTCGAGACAACAGGCCTCTTGTTGGTGACTCGTCTAGCGGCCGGGAGTGACACTGCTATCGCAACATGTGTACAAACTAACTCTTGTTAACAAATTATAAAAACAATATATTATCAAGGACATCTGTAGTTTACTCTCGCCGGATACATTACGTACAAAGAAAATACATTTATGATGATAAATTTAATGACAAAATCTTGTTTCTTAAAATCATTCATGATAATTGTTTGTATTTGTCAGTTTGGATAAGAATTTGTCGTCAACAACAAAATGGAACTTACGGTCATTAGAGATGTAATTCTAGCCTGAAAAAAATTGACAAGGGAAAACGTTTTTGGACTTTAAAAAAAATAGAGAGGCATTTATCATTTTGGTTACATATTAAGTGCACAATGTACCGTATAGGAACATAACATATGCCAAGTTTGTTAATTTATGACTATAACGTTTATTACAAAATCAAGACATATATTGTTTTGAATTGTGAAAATAAAACGAAAACATGTGACGAAATTGTAAGGTTTTTCTTGATATGACCTATATATATATATGAAATTATAAAATACTTATCTTTGCGTGAAAAAATATTTTCGCGTAATTTTGTGTTAATATTATTGTGTAAGACATACATATTGAGTGAAAAGCGAATTATTGCCTTCGCAAATAAGTATACACAGATGAGTTTGCAACATCAAGTTTTCAGGGAATATAAGGATATTTCTTATGATGTGATTCGGACTGGCCACGTATTGGACGCTGACACAACACATAACACTATTCATTAACCTTGCATGGATAGAGATGTTTTCTATTGAATAACTTGTACGATACAACTATCTGTTTATAAATATTTTTCAACTCGTTCAAAGTTCCCAGTTTGACTCACAGTCGACAGATGTTATCACTGACGGACATTGATGAAACTGAATGTATTCCAGTTGTTCAATGGTAAAATTCTTCTGTTTATCTTTAGCGCTCATTGTAACGTCTCTTTTAAAGACAGATGTATTTTATACTTTTTGTCGAATGTATGCACATATGATTTTTTTTTATTATATGATACACTGTGTAATTATTGAATGCTAAATAAGTTGTTCGTGTTGTCAGCTCTCGAGGAAACATTTCGCTCGATATTTATTTTTGCGAAAGTTTCTGATTAATGTCGATTGCAAATTCACGAGAACAGTTAATTATGTGTATTCAAAACACACACGTTGATTGAATCACTAATTGATGTCCGTTCGAATAACCGAAAAATGTTAGTTCGAGAAGGTTGTTTCTTGCAAAATGTACGTATTTTGCAGTAAATATTTTGTTATCATGTTATTAAAACGAACAGTTGTTATATGTAATTAGAATGTTTGATACCAAGAATGTTATTGTGTATATATTACATCGTATTGTCACAGATATTGATCATTCACATTATTTACAATTTTATAATAGACGTTGAAGGTCGCTTGTGTGATAGCATAGAGAAGACGATAACGCGGGTTGGGACTACAATAAACTTTACTTATTACCTACTAAATCGTTTTGTGAAGGACATCAGCTATGCAATATAAACCAAGGCATCAGTCAAACTTCCACAAATATCCGGAAAACATGTTCGGCAAGGATTTTTAGATAACGACTAGAATTTATTCACATAAAAATTCGACATTTTCTGTTGAAAAAAGAAACGATATTGCAGTTTTGTCTTGTAAGTTCTTTACAATATTGATGAGCTAGATCCTTTTAGATAAAGGAAAAATGCCGAATTGATAAACAACACGGAAATAGCATTTCTTACTCTAGTAAGTTTTATTATCAAAAGAGCAAATACAAATTTATCAATAAACCAACAAAATCGTCACAAAACCTAATTCAGAAAAAGCAAAATGTGATATATGATGCATTATTACAGAACTTGGTTGACTGATGAGGAGAAAATAATAAAAATGATAACACAAGTGCCTTTATCTTCGCACCCAGTCGGCAATTTAAGAAGAATTTTCATAATTTCACTTGTCAATACTAGAGACAAATTCTCATTTTTTCCTACATCTTTTAACAAGTTTTTGCATTTTTGAGAATTCTATGCTTCTAATGCTTCGGTGACATAAATCAAACACGAACGTCCGTCCATAGCTTGCTTCTCTCAATTATTGATTTACGCGGGGAGGACTTGGTCACGTGACCGTCAAGGTGTGGAACTAGCGTTAAATGGGGATGGATGTCCGTGCGCGTTTTGCCATTATTAGATTCATTAAAACGGCGTGAAAGTTTGGTTTTTGCTAAAGGAAGGCTTCTTCTTTCAGCGCCAAAACATTCCCGGAATAAGGGTATCTTAGGTCGTCTGCCTGGAACATTTGTTTGCATTTCATAATAATGAAAACACATTGGATTTTATTTTTTGCCACGAGTATAGTACGTGACACTGTTAAGGACAGAAGTATTTGTGTTACAGTTAGGGAAACAACAAAAAACTCAGACAATAATACTAACCAGAAAATCAATCGTTACATCGATTTTAAATTAAACATTAATTATCATTGGAACACCAGGAATAGGGGCAGAGGCAGCATTCTGATGGCTTAAGTGTCAATTGTGACAGAACCACCTATCTCCCTAACATGTGTTGTCATTCTACATGTACGTTAAACAACCAACCCCTTTTATATATACAGGGTATTACACTGAGATATTCAATGTCGGGAAAACATTGATAAATATGAATATTTATAATATTTTTGTAAAAACTTGACAGAAGAATGTAGATACAGCATGTATTCACATTATATCTCGATGATGCAAATGAACAAACCATTCTTAAATGTGTAATCCTGATTGTTTCTGTCCTTAAAGACACGAATCAAGTCGTCTGCCTCTTGACCAATAATAAATTGGTGTGTCCACATTCCGCCACTCACTTTCACAAAGATATTTTGTAGCGACATACTCGTCACGTTATCATGTTTTCACTTAAATAAATTAATTAGTCGCAAAATACAGAAATTATACATTTCTGTTCAATAAAAACTTGTTCGCTGAAGCTTACATATTATTTTTGGAGGGTCAAATCCAAAAACACTTTGAATTCTGGAAATTAATTCAATGGAAGGTTATAATTTCCCTTTGATTAAGTTTTGATTTACAATTTTTATTCTGAATACAGTGTGGACTAAGTCCGCACTGCTTACCGCCATACATTTTGTAAATATTCTAAGCTTTTTACAATCGCTGTTAAAATGGGGGTAAGTGGTATATTTTTCTGATTTAGTATCACATTAAGATATATTAAGAGGCATTTTTTGTTTAACATGTATCCCCCAAAAAACTTACAATTTACGTACAGGTTCCTCTTCTTCAGCCATTATATCCTGACATTTACAAGTACAGCATGGCAATAATGTTCACCTCGCTATCAAGCTCTGGTATACCTGACGACTTTAATTTGACGATTGTTTAATTTACATGTCACAGTTGAGTTTTGTACCCCAAAGCCTATTCTACTTACAATAAAGATTTTGTGGATATATTTGTCTCTATGACTAAGACTATGTTAAAGTGTTGTTTTTTTTTCTCTACCAGAGACGTTGTAATTCACATTTAATTAAATATACGGTCATCTACCGTGATTAAATATTCGTTTACTTTATGTTCCTATTTCCCATTTTTGATTGGAGAAATCATCTGGACAGGGGGTTTAGAAAACGTACCCCTGGTTTCGATTCTATTTTTTAGTAGTTTTCATGTTGTCTTTCCTTTTATTTTGATGTCTTTCTTTGTTGCTATAGCATTCTTTTACTTTTACCTTCACTTTTGTCCTTGTAGGTTGTTCTCTAGTATATATTCTATTTCATATAGTAATTATATAGGTTCGGTATGTGTATGAGATCCCATTTTGTTACTTACAGGAAATTATTCCCATTTTTTTTTTATTTCACATTAACAATTGTCGGGGTTTGGAAAAATAACATGTTTTATTAACATATGGATATCAAACCTATCAAAATTATATGCAAATACTGGTATACGCCTAAATTGACGGGAAGCCAATGTGAGCTTCATGTAAAAAGAAGGAAGCCAGATGTAATGGAAAAGAAATCTTACAAACCACAAAACACATATTACGATACATACTACACAAAAGCAAATGAAAAGGCAGCATCAAATTTACCTTAAAGAGAACCGAAGAAACAATAAAGGGTTTAAAAGAACCTCGTGTCAACAACATTGCGTATTCAACACTTTTATATAAAATATATTAAAAGAAGGATATAACAACACTGGCATGTAGACAAAAAGTTGACGCCGTGTATATTTCAGTATTTTATCGTGTAAACTAGTGTTAGTCAAGGCGTATACATTATATTTAGCGTGACATCTATTTTCTTGGTATTTTCTTACTGCGAATTTGAATATCGCCGGTATAATATTTTTTTCTTTTCGCTTAGTGAGACGTGAATTAACGTCCATGTAAATATGTATTGAGAATCTATTCGCGAAATTAAATGTACGCAAGTTATCGGCTATCTACAGACACTCTCATAAATCAGTTATAGAAGTTATGTTTTACACAAATAAACGTATGTTTCAGCTTTAATACCATTTTTCCCAACGAAAAGTGGTTGGATGTTTAAGGTATTTAATTGATAAGAGTATAAGCGTTCTTACAGCAGCATATTGTATTGTTGACATCATTGGCTAAATTTATTACCAATATAAATGACATAATTGATTTACAATACTAATGTCCATCCTGTTCCACCATGTATTATTGCCACCCATTTGTATATATGTATTCTCTACACTGTATTGTTTATGAGAATAAAACAATTGTCATTGTCATTGTTGATATTGTGTGAGAATTATTAATTACGCAAATATTACCATTAGATAACGCTTCGCGAATATAAAGGCTGTCTGATTGTTTTGCCCATGTGAGAAAAATATATATACTCCATATTTGCTGTATGTCTTTTTGTCCAAATACCACAGCGTCAACACAGTAAAACAAAATAAGAAACAAAATGCCGACACGAACTGGAATGGAATGAAGACCAAAACAAAACAGAAAACACCATGAACCCCTGCCAAGGCCGTCTGAAACTGAGGAGACCAAATCAAACGAGAATAACAAGGAACTGAGGAGACAGCAAATCAAAAGACAACAACAGAAACTGAGGTGAAAGCAAATCAAACGACAATAACAGAACCTGAGGAGACAGCAAATCAAACGAGAATAACAAGGAACTGAGGAGACAGCAAATCAAAGACATTAACAGAAACTGAGGAGACAACAAATCAAAAGACAATAACAAGAAACTGAGGAGACAGCAAATCAAACGAGAATAACAAGAAACTGAGGAGACAGCAAATCAAACGACAATAACAGAAACTGAGGAGACAGCAAATCAAAAGCCAATAACAGAAACTGAAGAGACAGCAAATCAAAAGACAATAACAGAAACTGAGGAGACAGCAAATCAAACGACAATAACAGAAACTGAGGAGACAGCAAATCAAAAGACAATAACAGAAACTGAGGAGACAGCAAATCAAAAGACAATAACAGAAACTGAGGAGACAGCAAATCAAAAGACAATAACAGAAACTGAGGAGACAGCAAATCAAAAGACAATAACAGAAACTGAGGAGACAGCAAATCAAAAGACAATAACAGAAACTGAGGAGACAGCAAATCAAAAGACAATAACAGAAACTGAGGAGACAGCAAATCAAACGACAATAACAGAAACTGAGGAGACAGCAAATCAAAAGACAATAACAGAAACTGAGGAGACAGCAAATCAAAAGACAATAACAGAAACTGAGGAGACAGCAAATCAAAAGACAATAACAGAAACTGAGGAGACAGCAAATCAAAAGACAATAACAGAAACTGAGGAGACAGCAAATCAAAAGACAATAACAGAAACTGAGGAGACAGCAAATCAAAAGACAATAACAGAAACTGAGGAGACAGCAAATCAAAAGACAATAACAGAAACTGAGGAGACAGCAAATCAAAAGACAATAACAGAAACTGAGGAGACAGCAAATCAAAAGACAATAACAGAAACTGAGGAGACAGCAAATCAAAAGACAATAACAGAAACTGAGGAGACAGCAAATCAAAAGACAATAACAGAAACTGAGGAGACAGCAAATCAAAAGACAATAACAGAAACTGAGGAGACAGCAAATCAAAAGACAATAACAGAAACTGAGGAGACAGCAAATCAAAAGACAATAACAGAAACTGAGGAGACAGCAAATCAAAAGACAATAACAGAAACTGAGGAGACAGCAAATCAAACGACAATAACAGAAACTGAGGAGACAGCAAATCAAACGACAATAACAGAAACTGAGGAGACAGCAAATCAAAAGACAATAACAGAAACTGAGGAGACAGCAAATCAAAAGACAATAACAGAAACTGAGGAGACAGCAAATCAAAAGACAATAACAGAAACTGAGGAGACAGCAAATCAAAAGACAATAACAGAAACTGAGGAGACAGCAAATCAAAAGACAATAACAGAAACTGAGGAGACAGCAAATCAAAAGACAATAACAGAAACTGAGGAGACAGCAAATCAAAAGACAATAACAGAAACTGAGGAGACAGCAAATCAAAAGACAATAACAGAAACTGAGGAGACAGCAAATCAAAAGACAATAACAGAAACTGAGGAGACAGCAAATCAAAAGACAATAACAGAAACTGAGGAGACAGCAAATCAAAAGACAATAACAGAAACTGAGGAGACAGCAAATCAAAAGACAATAACAGAAACTGAGGAGACAGCAAATCAAACGACAATAACAAGAAACTGAGGAGACAGCAAATCAAAAGACAATAACAGAAACTGAGGAGACAGCAAATCAAAAGACAATAACAGAAACTGAGGAGACAGCAAATCAAACGACAATAACAAGAAACTGAGGAGACAGCAAATCAAAAGACAATAACAGAAACTGAGGAGACAGCAAATCAAAAGACAATAACAGAAACTGAGGAGACAGCAAATCAAACGACAATAACAGAAACTGAGGAGACAGCAAATCAAACGACAATAACAGAAACTGAGGAGACAGCAAATCAAACGACAATAACAGAAACTGAGGAGACAGCAAATCAAACGACAATAACAGAAACTGAGGAGACAGCAAATCAAACGACAATAACAGAAACTGAGGAGACAGCAAATCAAAAGACAATAACAGAAACTGAGGAGACAGCAAATCAAAAGACAATAACAGAAACTGAGGAGACAGCAAATCAAACGACAATAACAGAAACTGAGGAGACAGCAAATCAAACGACAATAACAGGAACTGAGGAGACAGCAAATCAAACGACAATAACAGGAGTTGAAGGGTCACGAAAACAAGACAAAAGACAACAACAAAAAATGAGGAGGGATAATAACAAACGGAAGTTCATTGTTGACCAGAGGAAACAATTGGGAGATATTGGGAGTTTTATATGGAATATATTATGTCGGTCAACGACTTTTGCAACATATTCCACGAACAGGCTAGGTGATGTCGTAAAACTACAAACCTGCCGTCGTTCAGTCAGTCTGCATAAAAATATATGAATTATCTAAAATCCGGACGATTTCGTGTTGTATAGTCAGATGGAAAATATTTACTGGCCCAAACTATAGCAATTATGAAGCTTGTATGTACAAACACGGTGTTAAAATTCTTATTGAGAAAGAAACTAGGATTTCTTGTGTTGAGTATTTAAAAAAATCAGATAAGTTAAAAAACCGAATAGAAAAAAGCACTTATATTAGTTACGTTCGATGAACAATATCTAGATAATGTTTCTTGGTTATAAACGATAGGCCTATCCACAATCGGAATTCAACATCCTCATAATTGTTTTAGTTTTATTTGGTCGTTTGTGCGAAACAAATTCATTTAATTTCATTTGACTGAATTAAACTGGACTGTTTCGTTTGACATATTAAACGGTCTTCAGCTGAATGATGTACAATTTGCGTTCAACAATACCCACTTTACCATTTGTCCAATTTCTACGACATTTTCAATGCGATTAGTGCTGAAATCTTCATTATCATTGTTTTAGACTGACATAATTCTTACTTTAATATCGAGTTTGGACTACTGATGCTTCCCAGAGTCTCGACACCATTGTGTGGCGAATGACAGGCTGGTCCCCCGGGAAAGAGGGTTCAGTAATCGCTCTATACGTAACGACTGTGTCAGTATCCTCCCCCTTCTCATTGTCATGATGTCTGGGGACGAAACAATGTCGTCCCTATGGACAAGGGTACTAATGAATCGATTGACGGGCTTTAACGGTCGTCATTCTCTATAACGTGTAATAGATACAGAGGCTGAATTGACGTAACTGGGCCACACATACACTCAGCTTCAGCTTCAACATTCCTCTTTGAAAAAGGAGCTGATATCTTGGCGTTGGCTAAATATATCAATATCTTAAAAAGCTAAGTGTTTTACTGTACACATTTTTGGTACATATTTCGTTTGCCTTAGGTTGTATATTTTTTTTTGGTATATACATTGTTGGCATTGACATACTATATAATGACTTTGTGGTGTGTTTTTATTAGCTTATTTCAATACAAATAAATAGCAGGGTAAATATAGAAAATATTTTATCAGCTCCTCGTCCAGTTAATTCACATTACCTTCATGAAATGATTATAATAAAAATCTATGATCAATGCTATCTTGTTAATATTTTCTTTCGTGAATTTTGGGAAGATACAATAAAAAATAACAGAGAAAACCCCTGTGAAGTAAACTTGCCGGAGCAACTGATCATAAGAAAACCCGGTATGCGCAGTGTGGAAAATGTCTGTATTTCAATAAACATGCATTGAAATTCTCTTCAAAACCTAACGTTCAATACAGATGGCAAATCAATGAAAATAACACATAAGGCGCTTGATATTTACAAGTGTATTCCGTTTTTATTTGGGTATATAAGATATTGTATCTAAGTTATTTCTAGATTGATATACTTCCAGTATATCCAATTGTTATACAGGAGATAAAGATTGTATTCAATGCACTCATATGTCATATTAAAGCGAGGCTGGAACTAAAGCATGCGATTAGTATCTAACTCAGCTAATACAATATAGAGTTTATACCTGTCTGTTTCTAAGCAAGCTTTTATATTTGGCAGACATTTGAAGTAGTGAGACTTTTTCTTTTTTTTGTTTATTTTTTATATTTTGAATGATTTGTACCTAAATAAATCTGATATTCAAGGATTGAACAGCATCGTTTGAGCTCAGGAAAGCAGAATAATATATAGTGACTTCATCAATTTTCGTAACCAAGTAACACGCGATATTCGCCTGAAGAGCCCCAGGGAAAAGGTGAAAGGTCAAACAGAGTTTCTAAACTTTATCTTTTTCTTTATACCATACTTATAAAGGATATATACAATCGCTCCCGAAACTCCATGAAATTCATAATCTTTCATCCATTCTAATTTATTGATTGTTATCTGCTTGTTTACCCGACAATGGTAGAACATATATTTTCCTTCTTTCTCTTTCTCTAAATTCTTCTCTGGCGTTAAACGCTTTCCATCCATAGTCCTGTGGTTATACATTCAAAGTTCGTGTGAAAGGTTGTGGGTAATTTATTGTAAAACGTTCCAAGAGAAATGAATAAATTGTCATATTTCAAAACTCGAGAAAATGTATTCGTTCGCTGTGTGTGTTCTATGGGTTACTCGTAGTCATACATTCACAGTGGGCTCTCTCGTATCTGTCCAAACACCGAGGTTGTTTATAGCTGATCGTTCTACAAGACTTGAATAGATTTCATTTTTCAAGACTACAAGTATAACGCACTTTATTTTAAAGGCATTTTTTGTCAATACGTAGACATTGATTTTTTCATACTAATACCTGATATTAAGAACAAGAAACAAGGCCGAAAAAGATTGTCATTTTTCATTTTTCAAAATTCAAGAAAAACCTATAAGTGACATGAATAGCCAGGGCATGGCTTTTCTCTCACGTTTTAGAAGTTGAGAGACACCTAGTCACATTAAGCAGTCCTGTTCCCACCCTAGGCGTGTTCCCCTACGATTTATATCGCCTTTTTAAAGAGTTTAATATGCTATATGTGGATAACAACTATTGATGCCTGTATTAATTGTGGTGGTGCTGGTAGTTGTCTGTCGGTGAGTGTGAACACCCTCGCCTTCTCTCCCTCCATATCTCCTCCTAGCTGGACAGTTATTCGATAGCCGGGCCCCAAGATCAGACTGGTCACTCATTCATCAAGTTCAATATAAAATCCTTCACTTGTATTTACATACATATGTTATCCCAGCCTGATCGGGGTCTCCACACTCCCATGTTTACTTGTCACATTCTCTTGTCATTTTTTCCGACGTGAAATATAAAATTGGGGCTGTCAAGCCTTGAGAGCGCCATGCCGGTAAGAGGCAGGCAGAGATGAGATGGTGGTCTGAACGTGTTCGTTCTCGGCAGGTGTACAGTCGAAATGTAAATGTAACACACCAGTCTTGTAAAGTTACATTTGTAACACCAAGTGAGCAGTAGAAATTGTTTTGGACAAGGAATAATTAAGAAAATTTGTCGTTTCACCCTGGCGCCTTCCTACTGGTGTGAGCTTTCCAGCACGAATAGCGAGAGAGCGCCCGAACAAACACGCAGGGAGGCCTCGAGATATAATTCGGCGATAGGGTCTTTAGCTCGGACTATGGATAATAACACGTTGAAAAAAAGTTTAAAAAAAAAATGCAAATTATGGTGTGATAGTTATTTCGAAAAAAGGAGGAATTTACGGTGATGCTGATGATGTTTGCTAACAAGGTTTGTTTGTCGGCGGCGGCGAGGTAAGACTCAGACCAATGTGAGCGCGGGTGGGAAGGAAACAGACCTCAAAGTGTTCCACTCATGCACATAGCCACGTAATAAACTCCAGTGTCCATTTCTTGTGTTAAACCCTCATTAAAACACTGCTTAGCTTTCTACTTGATTTTTAATAGGTTTGGGGACACAGGTGCAACAGACTCGTACAATTGCCTGCAATTTGAAAATAAAGTATGTAAGGGTTATGATTTTACGTCATTTTCGGCTTTGTTAAAATTCGTTTTCGCAATTTTTACAATAATTGTATATTTAAACGATTTTTTATGCCTTCAGCCATTGGCGTTTTTGTCCTTTTGTTCTATTGAGTATGCGAGACAATTGCTTTCGAGTTTCTTTTCCGACCATAACCAGCTAATAAGAAAACTCCCTGCCTGTATTACGGAGACAGTGCACATCTGTGTTAGGAAGGATAATTTAGAAAAAAGGGTCATATACTTCCTTTTGTCAAAACTTCAAATACTTTTTCAATTTTAGCTGCTTTCCCATATATGTATGCCCCCCTTTTCATCCCGAAGAATACTTATATCCCTAACTATTTGATAATTGTTCTAGTTTAAATAATTCTCGTTTATTTATTTCATTTGTTTTTGGTATTTCTTTATATATTTTGTCTGTCCGTCCTCGCGACCTCTGTGTATGCTCCGGGGTGTCCGTCTGTTGCGTAGTAGTTCCAAAAATGAAGTAATAACCCAGGCCCTTGTAAGTCAACTTTTTATGTGCAGTCATTTCTTATTATGTAACAATTTTAACATAAAATGCTTTGTAACAAAATGAATATTTTTTTTTATCTCAGGACGTGGTCACTAAAGTGATTTATTTGATAATATATAAATATCTTGTTTCTTTTTCGTAATATAGAAAACAATTTTTCTTGAAGCATCATGGTATTTGATAGAATGCTTAAAATGTGTATAAAAGAAACATATTTTTACTGTTGTAATTAGGACTTAATATTATTATTTTCTAGCTTACATGGAGTTTATTTATATTATAAGGGTTCGAATTATTTTTTCACTTTCAAGATAGAAAATTAAAGAGTGACCTGATACATTGAACCAATAAAATTACAGGAATAGCAACCTGAATCTGGCTTTTCTTTCGATGGGATGTCAGGTTAGGTCACGGCAATGCTCAATATATTCCTTTTATTATGTTGTAGCAATACAAACATTACGTTAGTCTCTGAAAAGGTTCAAAATAAGGTGAAAGTATTCAAAGCAATCTTAGTTTTTAATTAAGTTTACACCTTACACAACGTTACTGTTATGCATTCATTATAAGTATATCATAACAATATAACCATCCAGATGGTTGTGGACACAACGAAGAAGAAGAAGTAATTATATATTACAGGTTTTTATTTATTTTTGATATATTTGTAGTTTAAATATATTTTAGCGTTTATTTTGTAACCTTAACGGTACCGTAAGGCGATGTATGTCTACCCCAATCTGATGCTGGAACATGAAGATATATATATATATATTGTTCCGGAGTCGTCTTTTCATTATTACAATTTAAATTCACAGCACATATATATAAGTCATAAATTCCCTGCAGATTTAAAGTATGTAAATATTAAAGATACATTTCAATCGGTTCTATTTCAATACCTTTTGTTGCTTGATTTTTCGTATCTTTATATTTATTCGCCATCAAAGAAGTGTGACTTTTATTGATATTTCAAGATCATCCGATTTCACATGTTCTTTGATTTCAATCTAGGCATCCGTCCATGGAAAATCTAAACGATAATCAGTTGTTCTTTTTCATCTGTGAGTCAACACTAACTTATTACGGTGTGTTCACACCAGTTTGCTAAATTTTACGATCATTTCATACAATCCTATTTATCCTTATTTTCTTTTCTATTGAAATTTATTTTAAATATATTTTATATTGTATATGATGTTATACGTAATATTTTTTACTTGACATATATTCATGGTATTATATCATTTCCTTTCGTTGTACTTAACTAACGTTTCGCATTAAATCCAACCATCCACCATATACATAAAACAGTTGAAACGTAACGCTTAAGTTCAAAAACAAATTATTTTTGAAAATAACATTAAAAGTTTATCTTTTATCATGAAAGTTATATCCCTAGAATCTGGTTTACGTGATCTCCCATGCGGATAGGAAAGCAGTTATTTTAATGCTTTTGTTACATATAATGCATGTACATGTACTAGAGAATAAATATAAAATAAAAAAAACCCTTAAAGTACTAAAATAGAGAGCTAATAAAACATATTTTTTATCGTTTAAACCGAAACCGAAACTTAATGCAAATATAGCTGTAATTTCGTGCAATATACATCTATACACTTAATATCTTAATATTATTTGTTATATCTTTAAATAAAATTGATTATCATAGGTATATTTCTGGTGTTAATTAACTTCAACTAAGTATTTATTAGTATCAATATTGCAAAAAAACATTAACCGAATAAAACGTCCTTCGGCTTGTGACGCGGAACATCAAACACAGAAATCTACCCTAGCACGAATCATATTACAACTAGCTAACTTTATCAATTATCAAATCATCGCCGCTATGGTTCGCTTAACTGTCCGCATTGAATTTCACCAAGTATTAATATGTGTGATTTAAATTTACCTTTACAATTTAACGTTGGTCCGTTCGCCGGTTAAAGCTATTTACAACATCGGTCCGTCTTTTATATATCTTATTAAACGAAATATTAACGGTGATATAGTAAAACGATTTTAATAGAACTCTTTTTCTTTTGCAAGTTATTTACTCGATAAATTCTAAATGTCCTTGGCTATGATTTGAATATAGAGATATGGATCAGGAGTCATTATAATATAATATCTGGTAGCGTTACGCAGCATATTATAACCGTTTATTTACTGTGTCTGCAGACCCTAAAACTGATTATAAACCCACACACTGTTAATACATTTCCAAGTAATGTATACAGTAATCACAGCCTATATTGTAATGTGTTTTCACTACGCTGAAATTGTCATTTCTGATACGTTCTTATTGATAAGCTCAAGAGACTGGATAGGACATGTATTCATAGAATTGAATAGAAATTAGCATTTGACATGCCCGAATCTCTACTTTGTCGCAAACCTTTTAAAATGTCCTTTTTTGGTACTGTTTTAAAGAGTATGCTGACACTTCATAAGATCATAGATATGTCTTTTGTTCGTTTGAATTGTGTTCTTACGTTTGTGTTCATATGGTGGTCATTATGATATTTGTATACATTTTGTTAATAACCGGAAAACTAAGAAAAAACAACAACAAAAAATAAGGTAATATGTGTGCATTTCGTAGCAATTAAATTGCAATCTACATGAAAATCTCTCTGTAATTCTAGTTTCAATTCATGATAAACTTAACTGGCATTTTCTACAAATAATTTTCTGTTCAGATTTACTCAGACGGTGATCTTTGGTTTTACTCCAAGGTGGTGGTATATATCAAGAGAGCTCACAGACTAAAAAATGCATACTTTCATTAAAACATATTCGTAGCCACTTTTTATTTTTCAATTCATTTTTCAGTGAGATTTATTACATTTATCATTTCTATGTCCCCTTTTGATAAATTTATTTGATGCCGAAATGTCATTAATTATTTGTTAACCAATAATATGTAATATATAATTAATCCCAAGTATATTATATAATGAAATTACATATACTTCATAAATTTGTTATATGCTGTTAATCCATGTACAATGTCAGTAAGTAGCCCATATATTTATTTTGATTATATATCTATGTGGATGTTTCTATTCATATATTTATTAATTACATTCATTTTGTTCATGTTTTTATTGATATATATACATTTATATATTAATGTTTGTAGTTGAAATGATACGTTCATCTATAAAGTTAACAAAATTGTTTGAATGTCCTAAAAAGGAAAAAAAAGGATAAAATGGATATGGAAACTTAGATTATTTGATTTTGAAGAATGCCCCTCTTAATTGTTTCTATTTTAATTCAAGAGTTTGAATTATAAGCTGAACAAATGTACAAAAAAATAGCTGCATATGTGAAAGATATTTTACTACAGAAATATAATGTAACACTTATGGCAGAAGTGAACATGAGATGCTATAGCTTATTTTATGTGTGTAGTGTAGTTTCCATTGTATTGTTGATTTGATCTTCACTAGAGCATCAACGGGTTAGACAACACTTGTTATGGATACGTTTACATGTCTATCGTTACAATGGCAACGTTGTTGTTTAGTTTACACGTCAATAGAAATACGTAATCTCCTACTTACAGCGAGCTATAATTGTGAGAAGAACTGTTGGGTATATTTATTTTTTCTGGTGTAACTAACATTGTTCCGTGTTAACACGTTGTCACGGAATATCGACAACTAATATTTAAAGTAATGGAAATAAAAATGCTTAGTGCAGGCCAACTGTCAGGAGTTCTCTGATTGTTGTTACGTGCAATGCCAGATAAATGAAATTAGGTCTGTATTGCTCTCATGGGTAGTCCTAACACGTGCTATATTGTACTAACATTATTGAGAAAGACTTCCATTTGAATTATCAGCACGGTTGAAACCTCGATAGAAAACTTTCAGTTTGATTAATCAGTATCTTCATTAATCCAACCAAGAGGCACACATTTGTGTAGAAATTCGAGAAACATCTTCAAAATATCAAAAGTCAACGAAAATAATGAAATGCCTGCCTGTTATAGGGTGTAATACTGCTGTGCGAATTTGAGATGATTTGGTTTGTGAAATGACACAACCGTGATATTATTCTCCTACGATTGACTTGCTACATGCTGAATTGCACTCCCCGATAATGTACTGATCAATTATTTATGATATGCTTTCACTTGTTTTTTTGTATGTTTACACGTTTCAAAATAAAACAATTTAATCAGTTTCCATTGTTGTAGTTTTTATTCTAGAGGATTAATACAGAAAAAGGAGAAGGATTAAAATACAACCTATTTTTAATCGTGATATTATTTCAAAACACTTTTTAAATTATTTTAATAGGTAATTTTGCGTTATAAATGATTTATTATAAAATCATAACTACAGAATAATATTCATCAGCCGTGAATAAATATATATACTCCTAACTCGTACCTTAGTCGGACGCTTGATATTACTCTCAAGTGCGCGTGCGAACGTGATCAGAAGTTTATATAGATAATAAAGATATTTTATATAGCAATTATTATCAGTGCACAATACAATGAAATTAGACGCTTCGGATTGAAATCTAAATCAGTCATAGTATACATAATTTACATATTTTTAGAAAGAAAAATAATATCAGTAAGATGATATTAATTTTTCGTACAAAATACCTAAATATTTTGACAAATGTTTTGATTATCAAGACAAACATATGTTAAAATTAACAAGCATTCACTGAGCATAAATATGGACCACCAATCAAAACATTTTGTAATGACTACCACTGTCTGGTTTAACGTGATAATCAGTTCTTCACACAATCTTAAATTCTGAAAAGAAAGTTGCCAAAAATAACACTATTTTCAAAATAAGATTTATAATCTTTGTTTTTTGTTTTGACGGAAGTTAAGTATATGTCAATGAAACATACAATATGTTATGAATACGAAAAAACAACAGCCACGCAAAACACCTATACAGCTATACCCATTTGTTTAAGCTCCAGACCGACCCTAAATATATTCGGCTCCTTCTAACGTATCGGAAATGTGTGTATTTAGAAAGTTATTTATTGATAAAACTATGTGGCCGTTTCTGGAATTTGTCAGCCCGTACCGTTATCGGTATGTGTATGTAAACTTCACAATTGTAACTAAAATTCCCGCGGCATCAGAGGTCCAGCCTGGGTTCCCAGACTCCACTCGACATTCCATCTAACTTACAACTAGACCGATGTCCATAGTATTTGATTGTATTAATGAATAAATAAGGGGTACGGGTCAAAAACTGCCCCTTCACTTTACCACAGGTTATATACTGACCTTTAGCGGAAATCAGCATCAAATCTGTTTAATTTCACCATACCAGGTTTTTTGACTTGATCTTAGAAGGAAAAATACATAAATATTTATATTTTGAATCTGTTTTCCTATATTTTAGTTTTTTAAGGTGATTCCATATTTTATATATCTTTTTTTTCTCTTAGCATCATTATTTGAAAATTGTTTTTGTAGTTATATCGTTTTTGAGAGTTACATAGTCGAACATAAAGTGTGTATACAACAACGAGTAGTAATGAACTGTGGTTTGTCTGTAACAATCACCGACAATATATATAGAATGACTGATACTGATACAAATCAGTGTTGTAGATTTTTCTGTTTAAAAGCGTACTTATTGAGCACACTTATGTGTTTCTGCATACAGAATCTTAAACAGGTGGAATCCAACTCCCAAATGCAATGATTGCGATTCCTTCAGCGACTTGACAACAACAGAAGAGATAGAACTAAATAAGACAAAAATTGTATAAGACATTTGTTTTAACATTGCTTTGTATAAAAGATGATACACAAGATTAAACGTCTATGTTCATGTGTCATTAAACAAAAATTGTGTATTTATAAGATGAAATTGAATAACTATAAACTCTGTTTCTTGCTGAGAGCAACATAGGATAAACAGGACCGTTCCTTTGTAATGATACACAGGAAAATATTGAAACATGATACATATCTGTAAATCAATGAAAAAAATAATTATGGAAATTGTCTTATGAAGTGATAAGGGAAAAGACAAAGCCGACAATCCCGGAATGTCTTAGACGCGGCTCCAGTGTTGTCGGCAGATGTAGATTCGTACGCCAAACAGGACGTGTAGAATTAATAAGCTAATCAAATAGGTTTAGCCAATCTGATTCCACACCCCCGTTATTGACCGAGAATGAATGAATATTGACTGGACACGAGATGCATGTCTAGATAACACGTGTAGTCAGCGTGGGACGACAGTGGCCGAAGTTGGACATCACAATGCACGCCGATTTCGGACATTAGATATGCGGCTTACGGACAATATGATATGCGCTTCTAATTGAAAGCTTCGTGTATGCGCGTTTAATCTGGCAGGTATTACAACTGAGAAACCAGCCTTCAGTTTTGTGACATTCCCTGATCCCAAAATAGACAACAGAAAATTGCTTGTCTTTTTATCTGGAGGCGGTTAGTCAGATGTCTTCTAGTTCCTTTTTGTGTGTGTATTTAAACAAAACTCATTCGATGAGATTATCCGAATTTTTTCTTATCTGGGATGAGTAAGCAAGCACGGCATGAAGACCAAATACTCGGCACCTAGCTATAAAGATACAAACGTATTGTTGGCCGGTATATCACTGCACAGTCTCATCATTCCTGAGTATGACAGGTTTACTGGTGTTTGTCTCTTTTATCGCCACAAATAAACCCTTCATTCAATGGCCAGGATATATACCTGTTAAATGAAAACTGCCTTTATAGTTTTCGGTCAGAGGTCAAGTTCTAAATAGCCGACCCATTCCATGGCAAGCAGGCGTGAAAAATATAAAAAATATATAAAACCCACACGAGTTTATAGGCTGTTTCTGTCTTTGCATGATTGCTCAACTTAATGTTGTGAATCCGACATGGTGTTTTAATGTTGTTTGGTGAACAAGTATTTGTTTCGTTTATATTGTAAACAATTTCACTTATATTACGAGACAAAACAAAGAAAACAAAAAGGAGTCTTTCACACCTATATTTCGCAGCAGAATAATGCTTATCGATTGACCGATTAATTTTGTTATTTTGTCAGTTTTTATCATGCTTGAGTTCTTTATCGAACATTCACAGGCGAGCGACAATGGTTTGATAAGCTGTATTCCATAACTCGTTAAATGTTTTGAAATAGATACATTGCGATTCCATTGACCATCATTGGTCCAGATGTTTTATAGGTTTGTGTTTATTTCCTCATTCGAAAAAAATACCAGCTCAAGGGTCACTCACGTTTTGCATATCAACAAGATATATTAAATTTCACTTTTTTAGCAGAATGGCAATCATTAAAAACATATGTCTCAGTGTGAGTTTAATTAAATAATTCAACATCATTGCAAAGAATTTGATATTAAAATCAGCCTCAAGTATCGTATTTACTGTTCGTGGCGATATTTATAGCAGTTAATTGACCAATAAAGAGTGCTGCCATGTCCGCGAAACAATATGTTACACGTATATAAAACCAGACGCGAGTGTTACTCTGAAACCGAACCCAATACTACCGACTGAAGCTCTCCACACGAGCATGTTCCGTGGACAAGAATGATTTACGGAAGTTTGTCCGGCATAATAATATAAAAACCGTCGAGTGGAAACCGATAGATCCGGACAGATTTGTTACCCAGTGATTGGTTTGATCGACCGGGCCTGGAAACTGTTACCTGTACACATTTTACCTCTACTGATTCACGTGCATGGTTGAGTGTGTTTAATTTGTCATTTAAAACGGCGACTCAGTGGGTTTGAATACTCAGTGATGATAGGGAACCTATTCATTATAGTATATGTTAAAGTACATTCATGAATACTGTTTTTTTTAAAAAAAAACAGCTTGATATATATTATTATTTGAAAATTTATAGCTGACTAAACTATGATTTTTATAAAATAACAAATGAGAGGTGCCGTGCTAGCGATTAAGAAACAATTATATAGCTCTTTACAAAACATTTGGCTTATTTTTTACGCTTTAAAAGTAGGAAAACCTTTCGCCAGAATCTTTCTCAATTTGTCTTTCACGTGTAAAATGGGAGACGACTCTGCTCAAACTCCAAAAAATACTGCATTTCTTTACGCAACCAAACGTGTTATATCACATTTAGATACACTACAACCTATTGCTCTACCATAGAAATAGGTGAGACTGAATCGTATTCTTCTGACGTATGCTCAGTTGGATGGACTTATTAGGTGTTGAAGTATGTGGCTATGGACAGCCGGGCACTTTAATCAAATATGGAAATCATAATTCGTAAGAACTTTTTAATTGCAAACTTTTAATTGATGAACTATTATCAATCTTATCTAAATAATGCGCCATTTTTTTTGATTGCTATTAGAAACCATATGTGCATTCTTTTATTAGGGACGGACGGACAGACAAAAGAGCATACACTTTATGTCCGCTTTATTATCTCATGACGTAATAGAACATACTTTGGCATTTAATGACTAAATGGGTTAAATAAGCTTCTAAAGTTTGTCAACAACATTTAAAGATACATGAATGTGATATATATGGCGAACAGAGTCATGCAAAGTGTCCACTGTTGTGTGTTAGGTCTACAAACACCAAGACATATGTTACATTCAGCTGTGACGTCAGTTGACGTAGCTTGTTTGAGGATAGTGACGCTGGAGGCACCTAAGGGAGTCTCTATTCCGGCTTTGGAACATCTTGGTCACGGTTGGCCGCCATATTTGATTCTATCACGTGACATATCGACAGGGACCTCTCTAATCAAGGCTAATCCAACTTTGATGATGAAGTTATCAACGTTGTCGATGACAATGGCGATGTCGGGCATGACAATACCAACGAGAGAGTTTAGTGATTTATACCATTCATATGCTCCAGGCAAGGCTACAGGCGCCGGCCATAATTAATTATACAGATTTCAAACAAACATGGCGGGGCCTTATTATTGAGGTGTAAACAAATATAATCAACATTTAGAGAAATAAACATTGATTTGTCCTCCTATCTTGAGCGTGATATTACAATCACACTGGGGATTTAGAAGACGTCGATGGAGATGTCATACATAGGGGTACAACATTTGGTATCAGAGACAGAAATGATATAGCAACGCCAGACATACGGGTTAGACAGAGTTATCAAGTATCTGTATTGTATATCTACAGTAATAGCTGTTACACTTAGTTAAGGACTATCTACGTCGTTTTTCTGTTTTAACTGCCGTATAGCTCTATTAAAAAACAGACAAATTGTCACCGAAACAAGCCGACCAATATCCCGCGTATGTTTGGAATTAGTTTATAGAGTTCTCTAATGTGTTTGGGTGGAAGGATAATGACACAACAATTGGATTTAGTGTTTTTTGATGCAATTTTAGAAATATTTTTCTAAAGCTGATATATTTTCAACGGTTTTGTTTATCTAGTGATACTAAATGTGCTACTATGAACATATTTAATGTATTATATTTTCAGTAACAATGTTTGTTAGTAATGATTATATGTAGGTTCTGGCTGCTGAAACTGAGCGATGCTATTTGTTGTTTTATAATATTGTTTCTTATGTGCCTACCTTCTACAGACACTGAACCTACATTCTCTAATCCTTTTCATTTGAAAGACGCTCTTCAATACAAAAAGTCTTTGCCATCATTAATATTTTTGGTTTCGATGAATATATCTGTTTTAAAAAAATAAGCAAACACAAATCCACTATTTATTATTACTGGAAACACGTGCTTTTCCTTTGTCTAGGCATTTATATTTTACCATCAAAGAATAGTCAATGCCTTGATAAATATATCAGTTCTAAAATAATTAATAAACATATGTTTAAAATGTTTTTCATTAAGTTTCAAGTTGGTGACATATTAATTTTTTCTATGTAGAAATTAAAAAAAAGAAATTATATTGGTGTTCATAAAACTTTTAATAATTTAAAAGTTTGATAGTTTTAATACAAAATGGACATTTTTAAATTTGGAAATATATAATAGCTCCGATAGTACATAAAGTATGTTCTGTTGTTGGATCAGGATATAATAAAATAATACGAAAAAATGAAACTCAGATGTCAAGACTATGAGACAAAACAGGAACATCAAACGAAAGTAGATCAATGAACCCAAATAAACAGGAGAGACGAGGTGCTCCGAATAGCTCTTCCGGTATCACATGTAGCAAACAACCAGAGTTCTCCGTGGAATCAAGGAGGATTTGTAGGTCCTCCAAAGCTTTATACACAAAAAACACATATATCTTAATTATTGTATATTCTGAAATACCACAGATTAAATGCAGATACTGATGAGGAAAGGTTTTTTTTCCAACGTGGATTGAAAAACCATTGTTTCGCAATAGTATGTTAAAGATGACAAACTTAACGATTCAAAAGGCTTCTTTATTATCTTTGTATATGTTCAAAGCATGTTTTACTGTATTTCATTTTTTAATTCTGTAGAAAGAATTATATTTATTTCAATCTTAAGAAGAATAAAAGAACGTTGTGATGTAGATTTCCAATACTTGTTTTCTTACTCTCAAATTTTTTAAAAGAAAAACATTTTTTACTTAACTGTATCGATGCTTTTCAGATTATGTGATGATCAACTGTTTGCAGATTGACTATTCGAAAACCTTTCATAATGTATATATATACCAAAAGGTTGTCTTGATATATATATATATATGTTTCCTGTTGACAAATAAGGTACATAAACAAAGTTTTTTTTACCGGAGCGGCTTCCAACTACGCTTCAAAATTTAAAGGTCATGACCTGATATCCAACTCTGATGTCTCAGTGTCTACAATGTTTAACTGTGTCTACAATGTTTAACTGTGTCTACAACGTACGTTCAAATGTGTCTCTACAATGCTTAACTGTGTGTCTACACTCTTAAACTGTGTGTCTACACTCTTAAACTGTATGTCTACACTCTTAAACTGTGTGTCTACACTCTTAAACTGTGTCTACAATGTTTAACTGTGACTGCAACGTTTAACTGTGTGTCTGAAATGTTTAACTGTGTGTTTACAATGTTTAACTGTGTGTTTATAATGTTTAACTGTGTGTCTACAATGTTTAACTGTGTGTCTACAATGTTTAACTGTGTCTCCAATGTTTAATGTGTCTACAATGTTTAACTATGAGTCTACAATGTTTAACTGTGAGTCGACAATGTTTAAATGTGACTATACAGAGTTTAACTGTGACTCTACAATGTTTAACTGTGTCTTCAATGTTAAATGTGTCTACAATGTTTAACTGTGTGTCTACAATGTTTAATGTGTCTACAATGTTTAACTGTGAGTCTACAATGTTTAATGTGTCTACAATGTTTAACTGTGAGTCTACAATGTTTAATGTGTCTACAATGTATAACTGTGAGTCTACAATGTTTAATGTGTCTACAATGTTTAACTGTGAGTCTACAATGTTTAACTGTGAGTCGACAATGTTTAAATGTGACTCTACAATGTTTAACTGTGAGTCTACAATGTTTAATGTGTCTACAATGTTTAACGGTGAGTCTACAATGTTTAACTGTGAGTCTACAATGTTTAACTGTGAGTCTACAATGTTCAACTGTGTCTACGTCTACATTGTTTCACTGTGAGTCTACAATGTTTATTTTGTCTACAATGTTTAACTGTGAGTCTACAATGTTTAATGTGTTTACAATGTTTAACTGTGAGTCTACAATGTTTAACTGTGTGTCGACAATGTTTAAATGTGACTCTACAATGTTTAACTGTGTGTCTACAATGTTTAACTGTGTTTCTACCATGTTTGAATGTGTCTCTACAATGCTGAACCGTGTCTCTACAATGTTTAACTGTGTGTCTACAATGTTTAACTATGTGTGTAAGATATTTAACTGTATGTCTACGATGTTTAACTATGTGTCTAAGATATTTAACTGTGTGTCTACGATGTTTTCCTGTGTATCTACAATGTTTAACTGTGTCTTCAATGTTTAACTGTGTCTCTACAATGTTTAACTGTGTCTACGATATTTAACTTTGTTTCTACGATGTTTTACTGTGTATCTTAAATGTTTTACTGTATCTTAAAAGTTTAACAATGTGTTTACAATGTTAAAATGTGTCAACATTGTTTAACTGTGTATCTACAATGTTTAACTTTGTCTACAATGTTAAATTTTATCTACAATGTTTTATGTGTCTATAATGTTTTACGATGTCTACAATGTTTATGAATGTGTTTACAATGTTTAAATGTGTGTCTACAATGTTTAACTTTGTCTACAATGTTTAATTTTGTCCACAATGTCTAACTGTGTCTACAATGTTTAACAGTGTGTCTACAATATTTCAATGTGTGTCTTTGTGTCTACGATGTTTAACTATGTATCTATAATGTTTAACTGTGTATCTACAATGTTTAACTTTATCTACAATGTTTAACTGTGTCTCTACAATGTTTAACTGTGTCTACAATATTTTACTTTGTCTACAATGTTTAACCGTGTGTCTACAATATTTAAATGTGTGTCTGTCTGTCTACGATGTTAACCTATGTATCTACAATGTTTAACTGTGTCTTCAATGTTTAACTGTTTCTCTACAATGTTTAACTGTGTCTACGATATTTAACTGTGTGTCTACGATGTTTTAATGTGTATCTACAATGTTTAACTGTGTCTACAATGTGTAACATTGTGTTTACAATGTTTAAATGTGTGTCTACAATGTTTAACTGTGTATCTACAATGTTTAACTTTGTCTACAATGTTTAATTTTATCTACAATGCTTAACTTTGTCTACATTGTTTATTTTGTCTACAATGTTTTACTTTGTCTACAATGTTTAACTGTGTATCTACAATGTTTAACTTCGTCTACAATGTTTAACTTTGTTTACAATGTTTAATTTTGTCTACAATGTTTAACTTTGTCTACAATGTTTTACTTTGTCTACAATGTTTAAATGCGTGTCTACGATGTTAAACTATGTGTCTACAATGCGTATCTGTGTCTCTACAATGTTTCACTGTTTGTCTAAGATGTTTAACTGTGTGTCTACAATGTTTAACTGTCTGTCTGTGTGTCTACTATGTTTAACTGTGTGTTTACAACGTTAACCGTGTGTCTACAATATTTAAATGTGTGTCTGTGTGTCTACGATGTTTAACTATGTATCTATAATGTTTAACTGTGTATCTACAATGTTTAACTGTGTCTCTACAATGTTTAACTGTGTCTCTACAATGTTTAACTTTGTCTACAATGTTTTACTTTGTCTACAATGTTTAACCGTGTGTCTACAATCTTTAAATGTGTGTCTATCTGGTTACGATTTTAACCTATGTATCTACAATGTTTAACTTTGTCTACAATGTTAAATTTTGTCTACAACGTTTAATTTTGTCTACATTGTTTACTTTGTCTACAATGTTTCACTTTGTCTACAATGTTCAACTGTGTATCTACAATGTTTAACTTTGTTTACAATGTTTAATTTTGTCTACAATGTTTAACTTTGTCTACAATGTTTTACTTTGTCTACAATGTTTTACTTTGTCTACAATGTTTAAATGTGTGTCTACGATGTTAAACTGTGTCTGCAATGTTCAAATGTGTCTACAATGCTTATCTGTTTCTCTACACTGTTTAACTGTGTGTCTAAGATGTTTAACTGTGTGTCTACAATGTTTAACTGTCTGTCTGTGTGTCTGCGATGTTTAACTATGTGTTTACAATGTTTAACTGTGTGTTTAGAATGTTTAACTGTGTGTCTACAATGTTTAACTGTGTGTCTAAGATGTTTAACAGTGTGTTTACAATGGTTAACTGTGTCTACAATGCTGAACTGTGTCTCTACAATGTTATACTGTGTCTCTACAATGTTTAACTATGTGTTTACAATGTTTAACTGTGTGTTTAGAATGTTTAACTGTGTGTCTTCAATGTTTAACTGTGTGTCTAAGATGTTTAACCGTGTGTTTACAATGTTTAACTGTGTCTACAATGTTTAACTGTGTGTCTACAATGTTTACTGTGTCTTTACAATGTTTAACTGTGTCTACGATATTTAACTGTTTGTCTACGATGTTTAACTGTGTATCTACAATGTTTACCTATGTCTACAATGTTTAACTGTGTCTTTTTAATGTTTAGCTGTGTCTACGATATTTAACTGTGTGTCTACAATGTTTAACTGTGTGTTTACAATGTAAACCGGTGTATCTGCAATATTTAACTGTTTTACTATTATGTTTAACTATGTGTGTACAATATTTAAATGTATTTTTACAATGTTTAACTAGGTGTCTGCAATGTTTAACGAATTGTCTATGATGTTTAAATTTATCATTACAATGTTTAACTGTGTCCACAATGTTTAACTGTGTCTACAATGTTTACTGTGTATACATTGTTTAACTGTGTCTACAATGTTTAATGTGTCTACATTGTTTAACTGTGTCTACAATGTTTAATGTGTCTACAATGTTTAACTGTGTGTCTACAATGTTTAATGTGTCTACGATGTTTACTGTGTATACATTGTTTAACTGTGACTCTACAATGTTTAACTGTGTCCACGATTTTTTAACAGTGTCATTTCAATGTTTAGCTGTGTCTACGATGTTTAACTGTGTGTCTACAATGTTTAACTGTGTGTTTACAATGTAAACCTGTGTATCTACCATGTTTAACTGTTTTACTATTATGTTTAACTGTGTGTTTACAATGTTTAAATGTGTTTTTACATGTTTTAAAATGTTTAACTGTGTTTACAATGCTTAACCGGTCTACAATGTTTAACCGGTCTACAATGTTTAACTGTTTGACTAAAATCTCAAACCTTTATAAGATCGTCAGTGACTGTACAAATATCCAGGATTTGCCACAGGCTGTGCAAGGAAAACTCTGACCTGTTTTGGAAGTTTAAACTTTATAAGGTGTTAAAATTTGTTAAAAACTTTTCTCTCTGATTAAAAGTCTCTGCTGCTATGTATACTCTGCTTGGTAATGTTTTGGTGTTTGAGAATAAGCTAAGCTTAGGTGAGGAATATAATGAAAATGTACTGTATCATACAATCTTTGCCTGAACTCTTTAATTTTTTAAAACATATATTTTGTGTTATAGTATGAAATGTTTGTTGAAGTTGTCAGGGTTTGAAAGCTTTACTGCTTTGCTTATTAGTCAGTCGTCATTGTAGTATTGACTGATTGGTGTGAACAGAATATATATATTATCTTTTGGTTTCACCATCAATATATGTCTTTACCTTTACACAAATGAAAATATATGTAAGTAAACGCGACTACTTGTTATATAAGTAACTCATCCTTTTCTTGTACGCATTTTTTTTTTTGTCAAAATGAAATAAACAAATAAATATATATGTATTTAATTTGGAATAACAGAACTGTTACAGAAGAGGATATATTATAGTTCATTGATATTCGAAGATATTGTTGTGTTCATTGACCTTAAAAGATATTTTATGTTTATTGATATTCGATGATATTTTTCTTAATTATCATTTTTTGGAGTTATTATTATAAAATATTTTTTAATTCATCTTACTTTCAACTGTAGCTTTAGACGTTGATTTCATTCCGCTGACCTTTAAAACCTTAGACGAATCCTAAGTGGACGGAATTAAATAACGTGTAGTTATATCATACTATGTCTGTTTTTTAATCGAAAATACTAATTTTTAAAAAGATGATTCCTTATAACGTATTTCTAGTATCTATAAGATGGAACAAAGTTCCGTTCAATATTTGATACTTATCACTTTCGAAATAAAAACAAGTTAAGAAAGTTGCCTTTGGAATGAAATACAATAATTCTTTTCAGCAAATAAGATTAAAATTATATAATTCATTTTCTTCAGTTCTGTAATACAGCCGATACCAATCATATCTCTAGGTTATGCACTCAGTATGATATATATATATATATATATATTATATGAGCATAAAGAAGAAAACAATTGATTTCTACTGAATTTCTGTTTGTGCTAAGCCCGAGACAAGTGTAGGTATATTACTAATGCATGGCTACAGACAGAAACACCGGTAATAAGCCCAGACGCTCTCTCCCCTATCCGCTTTTGGTGTATGACAATAGGATTATTGGCCTTGTTGGGTTGTGGATCTAAATGTTTTCGTCAACCTTATTTCCATTGTTAAGGAGCAAATGTCCGTCCGGACAATGAATCGCAAGGGTATTGACCGAATTACTAAGGTCATTTTTAGGGAAAACAAATCAAAGACCACCTCATTAGCCATCAATAACCAGCACACATCTCACCTTGCGTGGCAAGGACCATGACTTGTGTTTGAACATACCGGTTCTCACACAGGGCGACACATGATACCGTTACAACGGGAATCCATGATATATATCACCCTAGGTTGTGGTTTTGATGGATGTTGAGGATAGAAAAAGGGTATTTTCATATATACATAATTACACAAACGACCAAAACCATGTTCTACAAATGTGCACAAATAGTGGAAATAACTTACGATTTTGAGTGGATGACTGATACACAATTTTCACTAACATCAAAACAATTTCAACTTCTATTTTTCAAGTCGAAAAAATGACATTTGCTGGTTTTTGAAAATAATGTTAAAAGATGCTACTGTAGAGTGAGAGGAAAACGTGGCAGCCCAAACGTTGACGGCTCGGTATTTAGTGTTTTAGTTTTTTTAGTTTTTTTTCTTCTTTAAAATAATTCGTTGCTGTGCAAGATGAGAGATGTGCCATGACGTACGGGTTGGAGGACTAGACTCATTTTACTAATTGCCCTCTAGATGCAGTAGGAAATGGCTTTAGCAATAATTTCTGTTTACTGTCCCGAGGTTCAAATAGAAAATCGATGTTGAGAGGAAATTTAGGTCGTATTCGGATATCAAATGAAAGGAGAAGACGTATATGTTCCGGATATGAACGAAAGCTAAGACAAATATATTCTCATCCTGTCATAGGTTTCATCTAATGGCAGAAACGGACTGATGTTAATTATGCGCCATAGGTCGACGGGGCTATATAAATATATAGCATCAAATCTATCAGACACTCTGCCAAATATCTAAAGATTCGCTCTCACGACCAACACACAGCAGGCAACAACCTTTCAAACCTACTCACAATGCCGAGAACATCATCATTTTTTTAAGCCTTTGGTTCGTAGATAATTTTTGTTTGTCGAAAACAGATAATTCTATTTTATGAGAAAATACTCTAAAACCCGAGACGTTCCAAACGTAAAGTCGTATAATGTTTTTCGGAAGTCGTAGTGCATTCGCATTTCTTGTCTTTGGAATTTAATGCAAAGTGCAAATATTTAGCACCGAAGAACAAAGTCAGCTATTTTTTTGTTTTGTTTTTGTCGATGGAAAAGAGACAATTTATAACATTTCGTTTATGAAGTATCGTTCATGTCAATCTATCCTGAAGCTGAAATAGAAGCAGATGGAAACTGGTCAAGAGAAATAAGAGTTAATGAAAGTATGTTACAAAGGAATTTAAAATTATGTCAACTTATTAACAAAACAATGTATGTAAAACGGTGAATAGTTTATTGTTTATGATAAAAAGTTTACAAATAATAATAAAAAAAAATGTTTCTTTTAATAATGGATTATAAACAACAAGTGCACCAGCTATTAAAGAAGCAAATACAAAGCTAAACAGATAACTTATATAAGTTTACGATTTTGTTTGTGAATAAACAGAATTTAAAACAACTCTACCAACACCATTAATTTTTGTCCGACAGTCATGAAATATGTACATGTACAAGATATTCCGTAGTTAGGCAATGAGTAGCTTGTTTTACAGTAAACATCACCAGGAAAATAAATGTCTAATACTGTGACAATTCTCATTATTGATACTTTTGTAAGCGGAAGGTTTGCAGAGTTGATAATCTAACAATAAAATACAGCCTTGAGTCAAATACCATTTCTTAACATAAATAATGTCATTTTACAATCATTAAAAACATCAAAATATTTGATTATTAGACATTTGATTACATATTAGTTTAGAGCATAAGATTCCAAGACTATTAATTATGATATATATTCTTTATTACCATTCTTCGATATACAATTACTTTTTTTTATATGTCTGTGTTTATTCGTTTGATTTATTGGCGTTGAAATGTTTCTGTGTATAAAATCGAATGATAGATTGTCAGTTGAGTGGGTGTGTGATGTACAAAAAAGTTATTCAGTGTCACTTCACCTTCTCCGTCTCTTGGTAATATTTACATTATCTGTTTCAATAATCAGGTTGACATTTGAAAAAATGAAGGAAGAATGTAAACTGAAAATAACGACATATGTTTGTCAAATGGTTTTATTTAAAACGGTAATAATTTGAAACGAATTTGTTCGTGGCTAACGGTATTATTAACACTTCGCAGAACTTGCGACACATTGTGTTTTGTATCTTATATATAATTGTATAATTAACTGTTAATATACAAATGTATAAATGTCACAACTAATCATGAAATGTATGTACATTTTATAGCAAAGGGAACACTTGTGTAGTGTTGTTTTCATATGTGAAACTATTTATATATATATATATATATATATATACAGGGAGTAGATACATGTATATCAATATTTAACTATAACACAGTAGATGATAAATAAACAGGCACTTGCCAAGGAAATAAAGAACAACATACTAAATTTGCAAGATCTACTAAGCGGTAGATCTTACAAATTTATTATTTTATTCTAATTAAAATACATATATATAATATATATATATTATACATATAATACATATACATAATATATATATATATAATATATATATACATATTTCATCCTTTGTCACAGTCTTCCTCATTTGTAAATGATATATATATTCAAATAGTATGAGAAGGTTATCGTAGGTAAAACATACCTAAAATAATAAATAAAAGAGTCTTGAAATGTTATCTTTTATAACATGCACAGAATCTTCATGTTTTTTTTTATTATTTGGGAAAAGTATATAGATTATGCAAACGAGAACGATTTTGACATTTCTTGATATTTGTTTAAGTATAAATTGCTTATAGATACGTCGAAAATGGACGGTTTTGATATTTAATGAAACGGCTTTCGAATACAATTTCAAATTTGAAAACATTAAACGGTGCGTTTCTATTAGTGTGCAGTCAGTTATATATAGGTTACACTTTATAAAAATTCAAATTCATGCAAATTACGTTTTTATTATAACATGTCATATTAAAGACAAATGTATTGATATTTATATGGAAATCACATGAGTATAACATTCAAAAGTGTTTTGTAAGTACGTAGTAAGGTTGCATGCCGAGATATTTCTCGTTGTTTACTAAAAAATAATGAAAACTTTTACGTAAGATTGATAGATTTATCGATCAATGTAACCCAGCAGGGATCACGAACAGGAGCAAAATACGTATCACCATTATCTAATTTTAACATGCCGTATTGTTTAGCAAGGCTACGGTTAAGAGTATTCTGTATTCACTGTAGGTAAATAAATTGTCTATCTGTCCTTTCGTGGTTTTTTTCTGTTGATGAAAAATAAAACTGGTTTTGTCCCCACGGCCTTTGGCTGATGCTCACCAACAGATCAGAGGGACTTAACAAAATTAACCAAGTTTGATATATTGATGTTTTCAAAGTGTCACATACATTTAAATACTGCATTTATTACATAAAGGATTATCACATAAAAACCTGAGGCATATAAAAAGCAACAGGTAGTCACAAATACAATATACAATATTTGGGGGAAAAAAACCCATTGTGTAATTTATGCAATGCCTAAACAAACTTCAAATACAAAATTCAAATATCTTAGCGATAATACACAAACATTTATTTCCACAGTAGCTTCCAACAATTACACATTCTGATTTTTCTTTTACAAATGTATTGTCAGTTCTCGTCATTTATATCATGACACCGTTATGACAACAATTTTGTATTGAACACATTTCCAAGGCAAACAAAATCGTCAAAAATTCATGTTTTCTAAGTGACACTGACAAATCTAACGCCATTAAGATTCATTTTGAACAATGCACATAGAAAACATGTTTGAAACACAGATGAGTTTATCAATATATTTATAGAACAACGAAAACATTGGCAAACGGGTTTCAATATGTATAATTCAAATAAGTACTACTAACAGAGTAATCACAATGTTAAATAAAAAGTTTAAGTTATTTAAATCATATCTTACTATAGTTCGTTACTAATTAATGGATTTAAAGGTTTGTTGGAAACACCTGATAATTAAAAGAACATCTTTCTTAAAAATAATGTATATGGTACATTTAGGAAATCATGTTAATACCACGTTATAATGATAAGATTTAAAACGTTTTGTTCGAGAACTTAATTTATTTCTTCTTATATTTAAAAAAAATAATTAGTGGCTGTGTTATTGAAATAAATTAGATTCAAATGATTTGTGAGTTTGTATCATTCAGACAGTGTTATGGAGGAATTTGTAAAGATGATAGCTGATTTCAATTTGCGTTATCATGATGTTGTTTTTATTTAAAGTTAGAACCGCTTAAGCAAAATCATCTAACAAAAAATAATGTTTATGTTTTGGGTAAAACAGAATCGCTGAACTAAAAGATGAAAGTATAATTGATTTAAACATTTCGAAAAATAGACAAGAATAAGATCGGTGTTGTTTTAAATACCAAGATTCGTACACTATTCCTGTTCCTGATATCCATATAACGACGTTAGCAGTTACACCAGACGCTGACCAAAACAAATCATATTTAATGTGGCAGGGAAGTATTAATGTCAACTGTTTACTCTTCACTACCTTTAATGTGTATTTTTACATATTACCTGTTTGGCATTAAAGAGTGAACACCTGTGATATGGGCCTTAATAATACCGCATAAACCCCAGTTCAGAAGGTGTGCACTTTCCTTAAAGAGACAGTAAATTGTGTGCTATGACAAGAAGTGCATTAGCGTGCTTCTGTAAAAGTAATTCAAGACCACTCTCCGTCCAAATGTACACTTATATGACTTCAACGTTTTCTTGATCGTGGCCTCTTTATTGCTTTTTGAAAGTTAAGGACTTGTTACATAAAATATAAGTTAATTTAGTTCTGGCTTGATGACATGGTGATCAATTATTTCCCTATTAACGACAGACTAAAGTTATTATGTAAATATGGCCGCGGCATTCATTAAGCCGGATGGTAAACACGTGTATGGTCCTTATAACTAGATCGGTTATAATAGGTAAACAAATGGTATGTACTACACTATAATACAGTAACAATTCACATACTTCACAGTACGAGATAAAATGCGTGTCAATTATTTGTTTATGTCGCACAAACACTTAACAGATTAATGATGAAAAGTGCAAATTAGCTTAGAAATGTACCTGTATCTAAATCGATGTCTCGTTACGACATTCAAATAAACTGGGGTTCTTTAACGTAAGAAAAGGACAAATTGCAATAGTACAATCGACAAATGAAAAAAATGAACTCTGATAAAAAAGACAGAACTCAAGTAGATATCAACTCCACAGACACATTAAACAAACCGCAATGTTAATCAAGGATACTTCCAGGTGGCTGAAAAGGTTGCGCGTGGCCGGCACCGCATGTGGTACCAGGCAGTAAAAAGTCCGTTAAATATGGCACAACCATCGCTGCACATATCTGCAAAAAAGATGATTTTGATTAAGAAAAGCCATAAACAATGAAACAAATAATGATGATGTCATGACTATAAGGGTGGGAGTCCTTCCGTGGCATCAACGGTTCACTTGATTTACGAGTCCTGTATCCGGAATATGCCACACTGAAGGATACCATAAGTCAGAAATATCACTTTTTTGCTGTTCGTTATTTTCAGCACAAAAATGTACAGAAAAAATACATGTTCCCTGTACACTTTACGGCTAAAATGAATACACCCATAAATGAATTTTATTAGATCATATTTTTTACCAAAGTTAGTTACCTTTTGCTTTATTAGAAGTAAATTATTATGCAAATAATTCATACTAATTTCTCCGTAAATATATAATCTGTATGTATAAGAATTGTTGACATAGGGATTCCGCGGGGCCTTAGAATCATTGTAATACATGCTTACTCAGATTTTTCCTTTTTTTCTCTAATAAATATTAAGATGATACTGTTTATTTATCATTACATATTTTTCATACCATTGATACAAAATTTGTCAACTTGAATACCATATATTCCATCATAAAAATTACTTGAATGTGAAATATACATATAATAATAAAAAAAATATTGTCACATTATTGAAGATTAAATTCCAAGATTTATTTAGGTTTAAGAATTATGTGTATATCATTTAGAATATGAATTCAGTGTTTATTTCAAAAACAAGTTCATAAAGTGTTTCCTCCGTTGTTTATTCATGTATTCTCAAATATGTATATTAACTTGTAAATTAGAATGAATTAATCTCATGAACATATTATGATGTGAGATCCCGTTGAGCGTTTAAGAGATATATCATGCCATTTTACTTAGTGTTGCTAATTACGAGACTCGCAAAGCCCAAGTATGTGTTCAGGCTATGAACGAGTGTGAGGGTGAACAGGTAAACACGGGAAAGTACACTGTCACAGACCTTAGTATAGTACCTAAAATATTTAATAATATAGAAATATTTGAGATGGTTCTATCTAGTTTAAATAAAGAATAAAATTCGAACACAGGATATCATTTGATTTTTTTTTATGAATACGGGCCTAGCTGTGCATCATATTTCCTAACGAAGAGATAATTTCGAGGATTGTTTTATGATTTAAACGAAACAAAGATTAAACGCTTTTGAATAAAATATGGCGGCATTCTAAATTTATTATTAAATGTATCATATTTTTTCTTACCTAATTAAACACGTCATACTTTCTATTAGGAATGACAACTGGATATGTATCCGAACAAGTGTTTTAATATTATCACCAAATTTCGTTTCAACATTTTAAATAAACAGATAGTTTCCCCAAAACTGCACGCTATAAACAAATACGTCACGTTAGAAAATCTACATTTAATTTTATTACAGCACACATTTATCTATTGAGTCAAAGCGTGTAAGCTGCAATTAATGGCCTTCCCTAATCATGTATCGATTGATAATGTACGCTTCATGGATGAGATCCAGTTTAGAATTTTTCATTAATACATTTAATCTTCAGTGTTCAATTTTGACCTCGGCTACATCTATAGAACGAATTGCTATGCAGGACTGATGACATGTAAGCATATCTTAACTGATATTTGATCATTTGTGTCTAGATTTGTCCATGGGTTGTTTTACCTGTAATATAGTTAACCGCGGTATATATTGCCCAAGTAAGTACTGAAAGTGATGGCACATTTATAAATCACAAACATGATATGTTACAATTTTATGGTAAATGCTACCGAAGATATTTCATATGAGAAATAAAGAATAAATACAACCTCAGTTTTGCCAAAATATTACAATAAACATACTGTAAACTTGGTTTCATAATACATACACCTGATCCAGAAATCACGCGTGCAGGTCATCGGATCTTTGTTTGAATCTGTGTTCGTCAGGCAAACAGTATATTGCACATAAAGTCATTCAATTAGGGGTTCATTGCCGATTGTTTACATGTACAATTGATTAGTTTTGTTTGTTTGGGTTTTTTAGTTCTCACAACAACTTCAGTCTTATGCATTAAACATTAGTTACATAACTTCATAACTCCAATTCAGACTTTATCAAGAAAAATTGAGGATTGAATTAACAATTGAATATAAAATAGGGTAAAATTGTCCCCCAACAGTTATTTCAATAAACACCAATTTATGGTCATCTCTTAAAAGCTCATATCTGGCGTCAATGTATATATCTGTTTTGATGTTGGAGTATTATTTTGTTTTCATTAAATATTTGAATATATAAAAACCGAAGCATCACTTTAATTTAGCTGTAATTTTAATGTTGAGTTTTGCTGCAGTTTTAGCGATAATTAGTCTTTAAATTCAACGTATTAAAAATAAACAAAGTTTATATAAACAATTAAATCACAATCGCTCAATGACAATAATTGAATTCATTGTTGATATGACAAGCGAGCAATAAGAATGGAGAGAACAACAAAACAAAAGATTAGACAGCACAATCCGCTACAGACACAAGGTTCCCTGGACGAGTAAGTGAATACAAGTTTTATACAAATAGCCAAGCGGCACTGAACAAAGAGAGGGACGACTTTACATCAACAGTACGGTGCCTGGTTTGTCAGTAACATTGTAACATACTTTAATGTTACCTTACCTGGCCTATTTATGTAAAGTACAAATGCAAATCAATTTGTGTTTGTTTGAAAACTCACAAGAGGATATTATTAGTTGTATGTTGATGCTAAATACTAAAAAGCAGCTATACATGTAATTTCCTTAAAAGTTAAGTGCAAACTAAAAATAAGAAAGTCACATTTATCGTAAATATCTATCATATTAGCAATAAAATCTCGGTATAATGTCACTCCTTAAACTTTTTTACCGACAAATTGTAAAATTGCTTTACTATTTTTGTTTACAATTCCGTTTAAAGTCTCCTAAATTGCAAGACCTCTCTATTAGGCCTTAACTTTTGCTGTTGAACAAAAGTGACAGTAGAAAGAGGTTTACGGTATGCTAATATTGGAAAAATCTGACCAGCATGCATGTTGATATTTATCATTAGATGTAGACTTATGCTTAAATATTCAAATGCGATTCAGACTAATTCAAAATATCATATGTGTTATGTTTCTTTAACCTTTAGATCACTTACGAATTAATTGTTTTCCACAGATATGCTCTGGCATGATGATTTAATGATTGGATCGTTTTATAGAGGTTTATGTGGTAGTTCTAATCCTTCTCTCACCAATTTAATAAATAATGAATAAATGAAAAGGCAGAAATCAAATATTAATGCATCTCAATTTGTTGATATAGGAAATATACTTTTATCTATGTAAAAACAAACTAAGTGCAACATAAAAAGCTCGATAGACGATATATAAAAAGAATATTACAAGACATGTTAAAATCAAATGGTTGAGTTTATTAGAAATACATATATGTCTATATTCAGCATTCTACGTATCAAATATAGCCTAGAATTAAAAAAGGATGTGCAGTATTCCTTGTTAATCAGCGAAAACAATCTTTTCTTGTTATCAACCAGGACTAATTGTTGTTAGTTTGATGAACGCCCAGCCTGTAGACGACAAACCACGTGATGGGGATGAGGGAGGGGGATGTACTGAGAAAGTACGCAATGAGCGCCAAACATCAAAGACAAAAACAGTAAACCTCCATGATGAGACTACGACGAGACAACGTGATGTTAGATTTGTGACGGCTTCATGAAGCAATCTGGCTTGACAGCCAAAAACTTTAATTCCCTCAGATAGCCAAAACCATCGGTGTAGGGATACAATTGATAGAATTTTATCACCTGGCTCATCCGAGCATATTTTTGCCGGCCCGACGTCCCTCTGTGGAGTATTTGCGTGTATATGGGGACACCATTTGACCAATATGAAAGAAAATAATACAGCAACAGCTAAACGTGTTATATTCTACAGACGCGTCTCCTGTGAACACTAGCAATGCGCTGGGGACCATCGTTTCGTCAGGAAGAGAGCTGCAAGGTTTTCTGCATTGCGAAAAACTCGTTCACACTTTGGATTCGCTTTACTCAACAGGGGTAATTTAACACGTTTCTTTCCAAGGCCCATGGTCCCTGAGGAGCGTAGCTAATCAGTTAAGTTTCCAAAATTACTTTTTGTCACTCTCAGTGCATCTTTTGCACTTTCTCCAGGGTCAAAGGTTAGTTCATTTGAAATATTTGCGGGGAAATTCAATTTTTGAGCCAATTAGACGTATAATGACATTTAAGGTAAGCAGATTTCAGAGAAATTTCATTACGGTTGCGAGCGTAGAACGGAATACACCGGAATATCAGAGTGGCAAGGCAGGCAGCTGGGTTTGGCACACAGAGGTGCGGGATATAGTGGTCTAACACGGCATCACAGTCTCGGTCCAAATTCTGTACTCTCACCTACCGGAGGAGCCGTCCTGTGAACTTGTGCTCTGGTGTGTCACTTACTGAGAGCTTGTTCTGCGACCCTTCTTCTAATGTGTCACCTAATGAGAGCGTGTTTTGAGGGACTCCTTCCAATGTGCAACTAAGTGAAAACATGTTTTGTGAGCCTCCTTACTTAAAACATGTTTTGATAGGCTCTTCTTCTGTGCCACTTTTCTGAGACAATTTGTTGAGAGCCCTCTTCTTCTGTAGCAGTAACTGAGATAATCCTTTGAGAACCCTCTTCTTCTGTAGCAGTAACTGGGACAATCCTTTGAGAGCCTTCCTCTCTGCCAGATACTGAGAACAAGTCCACGTGATCTTTTAACTTGATTCACAATATCATTCTTCCATATTTTACTTTATGTGGCACATAGGTTTGTTTTGGTTATCAGATACATAGGTCATACTTTTACAGCCTCTGACCTCTCTATCAAGCACTGAGGGTTTGCTTACAAATAGAGAAAAAGATTATCCATCATTTCAAATTTGCATCCTCTCTATGTCCCTTTTCCACAAGCCGGGTACTGTGATCCTCCTCCTAAGGCACATATACTCAGTACCATCCTTTCACAGCCTTTCACAGAGTTGAGCTTTTCTTCTACTCCAGTTGTTTTGGAACGAGCCATAAACCTCTTTTCAACGATATACTATGCCATTTTGTTTTTTAGTTCAGCTTCAGGTCATGCATCTATCCTCATTTCGCTTTCCTGGTGCACGTTATACCAAATGTGTGTGTTTCCTTCGAAGACATCATACTGGTTTATCCTCAAATGTAATCGGAAATGGAAGTTACACTGGAAAAGTTGTGTGTTAGCTAACAAATGAACATTCCTCTTGACCTTCGAGATCATCGTCTGCTCAGAAGACTTTTGAAAAGAAAGCTTCCCCGTGTGTTTTCTGGTATTATTATGCCCGAGTGTAACGAGGTCAGTCAAAATAAGACACATTAAATTTTGTGTCATAAACCAACTATTATTGTCTCGACACTAAGCATGCAAGGGAATTATTTCTTGAGATTAACATCCTCACATACACATTTATGAAGGCACCATTAGAAAATTAATAGAACTGTTACGTATCGGTACGGATGTGACAAAGGACAAATTCATTTTTGCACCATAAACTCAACGTTATTGTTTTAATACAGGACATACGAGGGTAATATTTCCAAGGATCACTATCCATATATATACATAAAAGCGATATTGGAAAATTAAAAGAATTATTATGCATCGGCGCAGGCGTGTCAATAGACAAAGGACAAATTAGTTTTGTGTCATAAAACACTTGATTGTCTTATACAAACCAAGTGAGGGCAGTTTTCACGGAGATTTACAATTACTCACATACACCCAGGAGGACAGTACTTAGCAAACAGATATAAGAAGGGAGCATAACCTTACCATGATATATCACACCCCTATATGTAAGAAACACTAGAATCGAAGTAGGATATTTGATGTCACACAAAGTATACTGTTTTTAGATAATAAATCGCAAACATTTGCCTCTGGAGTAGTGAGCATGCCTGCCCTTTTTACTAAGCAAGGTTTTACTACCCGAGAGAAGACTTTTAAGACTTGTTCTATATTTCTTCAATTTTAATGACTTGCATATTGTTTTCATTTTTCCTTGGTAGCAGTTTTTGCGAGAGGTGAAACATGTCATGTAGGAAACGCATACTCTTCCTGAGCACTGCGTTACACATACGTATTTTTGGTCTTTTGATATCTTTTGCTTTGTTTTGGTGGCTTGGTAACTTTCATTGTTTTCAATCGTATCTACAGTTAGCTAAATATTTACTTTGTGTAGTAATCCTGAAGTAATTAATTTTCTTATTGGTAAAGCAGAATCTAAGAAGGGACGTCACAATCGAAAATACGAATCACTGACAAATAGAAATTAAAAATACTTCAGGAAAAGGGACGCAAACACCTGGAATCACACGGATCCAAACACAAAAGGAAGACAACTGTATCATCCTATCTCTGTCATAATACCATCGTCATGACGGAAATAGGTTGTGTCTAAAATAAAGATTATTTTAACAATAACTTCTTTTTGTTTGCTCGGAGGGAAAAAAGGTATCACCAAGCTCCTTTACTGCTCTTATAATATTGAAACAGATTGAAATATGACACAGACATATCACGTTTTTGTATTATAGATCCGATTTTTACGATGCAACAGAGAACACTTATCAAGTGATTTCATATTGAAGATAAAATACAATGTTTTTATCTGTAAAGGCGCGTGTGTTTGCCATTCGATAACAATTCAATTTAAAAATACATGCAATCCCAATTTTAGAATATATGTTGCTGATATTTTGCAGCTGTCTAAAGTTTGCTTCGGGCTAGTATTTAAAGTGTATTTTGCCTTCATTAAAACGGAAGCTTGCCGTCCATTTTTGGATGAATCATTCTGATTTAAGTATGCAGGATTGACATGGCCGATCCGACAGGAAGACAAGCAGCTCCCCCTAGCGGCCGGGATACGGCCTCGTTGTCGCCATGTACCAACTGATTTGCAGAGTACGGTGTTATACGGTGACAAATACCTCATATTATTGGGTTGTGCTGCTTGCAGCCACATAAGCTGCTTAGGTCTTCGGCCTTGAGCTTTTCCTGAGAGGAGAATGAGAACATAATACAAGAAGCATTGGTTATTGTTATAAAAGCAAAAATACAACGTCATGAAAATGTAAACAAAGCAAATGATTGTTCCCATCAAAAGCATTTTTTTATTATATATATTACGATATATATCATAGCAACATCGCAGTATATGTTACACGACACATGTTGTCGTCAAAATACAAACTAGATACCTTTTGCACTTACTAGGAAATGACAATAAAACTGTTTACTTTTTTCCCATACTTAACAATTTTTCTATTTTCTAAAACATCGACCATTTATCTGTATGGTATCTTTTAGTTTTATATGACGTTGTTGTATTACTCGACAACGAATTCAGATCAAATAAAATTAAAACGTTTTTTTGACATAGAATCATACTCGTTCTTTGATATGTTTATCGAAACAACTCGTCCTATTTTTTTTCTGTATTTCTGTCCGAAGCACTGGCGCTAATACTCATGAACATTGTTTACATCGCTAATATGCTTTGCCGCCATTTTAACTTAATGCATTAATGAGTTGGCATCACGGATCCTTGAGTGGCCTTTTTTTCTAGCGTTCCTCGTGACATGATAATTTGACATAATTGGTTTATTTTGCGCATTTTAAAATATTTAGTGTACTTTATATTCGGAGAGCAGCAGTCGTTACTGATATTCAATTAGAATTACCTATGAATGTTGCAAGGAGCTGGAAAGTGCTGTCAGAGCTTAACAAAAAACCTCCGTTCCTATGAATCGTCTTATAATTATGAAAATCGAAAAGAGGGCATGTGGAACAGCTTTCCAATTAGTAATTAGGAATGTCAAAAGTGGGAGGTTGTACTTAGCAGTCTTTCACAATATGAAGGATATAGGGGCATATGGCAGATCTCAAACATCGTAGTGTTGAATGCTATAGACAAATTGCTTTCTAAGTTGATTTAATATTCAGTACGATTTAAATAAATGATTTATGATACTGAAAAATGATGATTGTTTCGGACAAATATTTATTTTCGGTGCATTATTCTTATTTCATTTATTTTTTTCCTTTTTTTTCCTTTTTTTTTTTAATTTCACGCCTACATATTCTTTTATATCTTTTTTTCTTTTAACGCCATTCGAGTAAAATACAAAATAAGTAACATAAACACAACAAAGTACACATGTCCATTGTAAACCTTTAGAATTTCTCTCAATTCCATGTATAAAAAACTAGCGTTCTGTCATAATATTGCTATCTTTTCGATCAGTAAGTTATATAAGTAACGTTTGATGTAAAAAAAGATAATGAAATAATTAAAAAATATATTTAGCTCATGAATTTATCTATTCACAGCAGGATACATACATAAAGACATTACCGTTAGAGAAACATCTCCATTTGAAAACGAAAATTCAAGAAATGTGTATTGTTGAGGAAATAAGAAGAAACATTTATAGTGAGCGTATTAACGGTTATGTAGGGAGGCGAAGAGAGGAAGTAGTACACATAGCTGGTACATGTTCTCTGGTAGAGCGGGAGTCTGGTTGCTGCGGCTTGCGTCGCCATCACTTTCTGACACCAGAGACAGAACTGTATTTTAATAAGCTTTGACAGTTATAACCCAACAGGAGAAATGATATATCTGGTTCTCGTTGTGTTTCTGGCCCTAGGCAGACCTCCCTCTCTACCCCTCCTCCCCATATCTTCTCCTTCCCATTCCCCATATCTTTTGCTGTCCGTAGTGTATAGTCCCGTATCGCCAACGTCCCTCTCATGATTTCCCTAATCCTACGTTATTTACGATCGAGACAGGAAGCAAGAAGAGACGAGTAGTTGTAAATAACAACAATTAAGTAGATTATGCCGGTGAGAATTATTTTTGCACCTGTTTTGTATACTTATAGCCCCCAAGTGACGACCATTCATGTCTCTGATTGGTTATAATTTATGAGTAGGATGCTCGGTCATTTCCGTCCATAGTGTACTCGCGAATCATTCCACGTGGGGAAGGAGATGGCGATGCCAGGAATTTAATTGGAGTATAAATTCTGTTTCTGTCTCATTAGTTAATAAAGAAGGTCTGATATTAGTTTTGTACAAATACTACTTTCAATGGAAAGGGGAGTTTACTTTTAATTCGTTTGAATTTTTTTTTTATTTATTTTTTTATCTTGGCACAAAAAGACAGGGGAATATTTTACTTAACAACCAACCATTAGAAATAAATTTCGCTACAGATGTCTGTACACTTTCAGTTTGTTTCATTCCAATGGATTTTTGGCACTAGACAAATCTTAAAGGAAGTCATATAAAGGTGTTTTATGGTACAATTTGCGCATCAGACATAGGTAAACATTAAAAAAAAATATATACTTAAAGATAAACAGCTAAATAATTAAAATTTTGAACTCCTCAAGTTCACGCAAAAATTGTACAATGTAAATATCCTTCAATAATAAAAAAAAGTTTCTCTAGTGCTGCAGTGGTGAGGAAGAAGAGAATGTTTGAGCCGTTTTATCAATTCAAGAGACATTAACAAAATAATTTTAAATTAATTGATTTTACAAAATGCAATATCTCATAAAGAAAAAAGTGAATAAAATGGTTTTTTGTTTGTAATATTTATGTTTTGTCACTGGCAAGAAAAGATTATAAAGGGACCATTTAAATGCCCTGTTGATGTTATTATGTATATGTGTTTGAATTCGTTAACACTCTTAATGATAGAAAGAATGAAGTGTAATGTCGATTGCAATATTTGGATATTTCAATGTACATAAATATTGTTTACAAGTTTCTCAGAAGTTCATAAAATTTAAACTGTTTCTTCAACATCGGTTTTAAGTTAATGAAAAAAACTCTTTATAATATTTTTTTAAAAACCCATAAAACATGTGCTATTATTAACAAACAATATGTTTTATATAACGTGGTCAACATAATATAATGTTTATTATAATAATACATAAATTAATGACTGATTCCTAATTTCTCAAAAGTTCTGAAATAAAAAAACCCATTCAGGTAAGGTTTTTTACCGAAATTATATAGCAAACGTTTTATTAAATTCATTTTCAGTTCGAAAAAAATATCTGTTTATCTAATAATACTCAACATTTCATAAATGATGATAAAGATTTGTCTCCAAAATTCCTTTTAACATTGAAAATTGACATTTACTCAAATGTGAAAAAAATAATTAAACGTTTTTTAAATGAATGTTTTTCTTGTCTCATCGAAAAATGTCGATTTAAAAAATTGAATTTTTCATAAAAACGCAGTTATAGTAATGAAAGCACAATGACAACTGACAAATGAACTGACGCTGTCCGGCCTAAGAACAATTGAGAAATGCAATATTGGGAAGAACATATAGATATGCTTGGTTTTTAATCTTATACTTTAAGATAGTTGTTGTTTTAATTTGTATCATGACTGATGTTTTCCACAAATACGTTTACAAATTTTAACAAGATATTTAGAATGAAAAGAAAAAGACATCTAACTTAAAAGAAGGTAATTAAAAACCTGTCACACACGTTTTAAATTCAAGAAACCCGTTGCATTTCTGGTCTTACCATATGTAACTCCTTTTCCCCCAAAAACACACCTAACCTCAAACCATGTGTTTCATTTAACTATTGATTCCGAAACAATGATAAATATTCACAACCTGTCCCGGCAGACCGTTCCTAATGCGATATATTAGAAACAACACACATTCTACAGTTTTTCGGATATGCCGATTTTTATATTCCCATGATGCCGAATGCAGAAGTGATAAGATTGTAGCTATGGAGACCTTTGGGGACCAATATGGTAGACGATTAAATATTAAAACCTGTTATAGAGAGATATGAAATAACACCAAAATATGATGATGAAATGGCGTATTAAACTGCATAACGGCACTAGGAATGGTACCAAGACGCTAATGTGTTGGCCTCGCGCGAGGAAGGCCAATGAAAGTTTCGAAGCACAAGTTCTCACATTTTAACCGTCTGCGTTTTTATTTGGCTTAGGAAAATGGAATGTGTTGAAGAATTCTATCGAGTTAGCGTTACATGGAAAATGGAATGGTTACACCTCTGGCAAAAATATGTTAAGAGCTATTTCATAATTCGTCACCGGGTGACAGTTCCACCGGTCGCTCGCCATGCATCATCTCTGTAATTGCGTAACTGTGGAGTCGAATGGAGTCGAAATGGCGATGCTGAGGTATGGCAAACTAGCATAAAACATGGAATCATATGTAATAAAACTGGCCCGTGTTACCAATAGTATCCCAGGAATTACACTTCTCAATGCCTCTCCGCTGTTAATCTTTTTCTCTTCAAACCGGGAAAAGTGTTTTACATGCAATTATGGTTTTGGTGTTTTTCCAAAAGGTTCATGGCTTTTTGGAGATACGTATATATGGACAGATTGGAAAAGAAAGATCTGATGGTTGAAGAAGAGTACGAAGAAGTGGGGGTAAAAGACGAGAGTAAAGAAAAAGGGGAGTAGGGGGAGAGTTATAACCCCATCAAGAAGACGAGTCTTGTTACCGAGGTTACCCACGCTGTAATAAAGAGATACATACAATTCTTTGGATGACAGACCTACCGTTATAGTCCTATTTCTCATTTTTCTTCTGACAGAAGACGACAAAGAAATTTCACGCTTCATGGAAATAGATGTGTTGAATATGGCCATTCTTGTATGACGAACCGTGTCTTTATGAATAATGTCTCTCATCTGAAACAAACAAGTGGACGCGTATTTGACACAAGATGGATGTTAGGGTAGCTGTACTCTCTTGTTAAGAAAAAGAACACTTGTCTTACTCATGGTTAAAAAATAAATCATAAAAGATTGCGAAATAGATACACCTTGATATGTTCCTTTTGTGACTTGCAATTTCATATACTAACACAAGGATTACTGTTTGCGATGCGGTGACAAGTTTATTCAATATTTGTTATGAAATATGAAAGTGTCTTAATGAACAAAAATATAACCACCGTGATATAATAGTCGACACACCTTGTGAGTTACACCTGCCTGAGGACAAAGAACAAAGGACACCGCCTCCTCGTTGTACCTTGTAAAGATACGTTCCGTCTGGCAGAGGGCATCCAAGGTCAATCAACACATAATAGTTAAAATGAAACGTTTAAATCAAGATGTTTTGTGCTCAATTTTTTTCCTCAAATAATTTATTTTCAAATAAGGAATTTCGAAATTTATGACTAAGATATTTCATCGTATTTATTAATTAAGTCACATTCACGAAAACATGCTAAAACGCCACCGACTTTCGTCATAAAGTCAGCTTTGTACCTCACGATGTGCGCTTGTTTATATAAAATGAGTATCTATTCATAGTACTCCTAACAAAGTTTAACAACATTTGACGCGATGACTCCACAAATTTAAGGTTCAATATAATATAATGCTTTATCTACAAAAACTATAAGCTACAACGCCAATATATCAGGACAAAATGGGACCTCAAATTTGAAAAAAAGACAACATCAGAATTTGAGAAAATATCGAAACAAAAGAAAGACATGGTGACCCCAGCTTTTGCGATACTGGCTTTAATGATTCCACTACATTTTAAAATTAGTATTGAAATATCAACATTATGTTAATATTTCAAGGGTATTTTTTTCAATTTGGAAAGTTCTTGTTTTATTGCAAAATAATTGCTGGTAGGTATATTGTTAGAAACATCAAACTCCAACAATTAGATGTATCAGTGGTGTAGACATCACAGAACTGACCAGTTGAACCCATACTGTATTGTCTGACGGTTAGATATTCTATTCTTTCTGTCATTGGGAGCGTCTTTTTAGCCTATTACATGCTATTTCTTAAAGCAATTATATTATATTAAATCCAATAAAAGTGCACTTATATTATGTTCGTTTGATGATAAAGCTAGCATTTTAAATACCAATTTTTAGGGAATTGTCCGGTCTTTTGTTTCCCGAAATGTTCAAACGCTATCAATCGAGTGCCTTTTGTCTTGTATGAAACCTTATGTTCATTTTATTAGCTGCTTTGAGAAACAGCAGCGTTGCTGTCGAAATGCAACTGCTGATGCTAATCTGTATATCTTGTGATGTCTTGTTATCTTAAACAATCCAGTAAATATGTGTATAGTCTTTCTTAAAAATGAAAAGTTCGGAATTTTGGTACAAATTTTGGAAGATATTGTCAATTTCCTACTCGATCATTCAAACCAAACTGCTAAACATTAAAGAAACTGCTTTGAAGAATCATATTACGTTTTTTAAAGTGTACATTAAGCTGACTTAACTTTAAACGAATTGTTCAAGAATGACAGATTCATGGCATGTACTTTGTTATGTCTACTTTCCTGTTCCGAATATTTCCCCGGCACAATCAGGGAGGCACCATCTCCGAGGGTGAGATAGGCTTATCTTGTGCCGTAGGGGAGGAGGGGATTGTTAAAAATACGTACGTTACGGATACCCGGCAAACGTTTGTCTTATCAGTACGTGAAATCCACGCCCATTTCAGACCACGGTAACTACTCCGCATGCCGTTCGGAACCCCTCCCAGTGTATAGATGGTAACCCGAGTAGCAGTTCTCAGCAGCCGTAGCAATATGCCATCAGAAAAACATTGCTAAACTTAGAACCAGTAACAAGTCAAAATGCCAACAGCTATAAAAGTGTCACTTAAGCCTTATCGCAGTTTTCAAAACTTTTTTACAAGTTAATGAAAAAATGATGGAGATAATTTTAGTGATTTCGACTCGGTATTATGTGTAAGCTTACTGCTTTATATGCTAAACGGTAGAATGTGTTTATCACTATATAGCGTTTAAGACTAAGGGCTATCTGGACGTTCCATGGCAGTGGATGATAACCAGAGTTAAACTGTACGATGACACAAGCTTATGCATAATACATTTGAGTGCTAAAATGATGAATTGTTTATTGCAGTTACATGTATGATATCATCATGCCAGGAAACAGTAAACCAAGGAGGCAACGGGGGCTCATGTAAGAAATACATAATGCAAGAGAACCTATATTTTAACAATATGTTTAATTTCATTTTAAAGAGCAAAAATTTCATGACACACATTTAGAAAAGTTATTTTTTATAAGGAGATACCGAAAACATTTACAAAAGTCTAGACCACCGGGATATTTTGAGATATATTTTTAGATAAGTTAATGAGGCAGGGGCGCCTGTCTTTGATAGGATAAATGTATTTCGCCCTAAACATGCATTCATTTGCATATCTGAATTAATTTATGAATTTATTACCAGAGAATATTTTAAAAAGATCACAAAACCTTTTCCTGAAAACAAAGGAAGGATTTTGAAAAAATTAACCAGAAATTAAAAAAAGGCTTATTATAATCATGATCTGATGACTTAATATGAAATCAAAACCCCCACTTATAATATGAAACTAAGTTATATATTAATAACTCTCCTTTTTGATAACAGACAGTTTAATTCTGAAGTCGGTAATCGTTAGTGTAGTTGGTTATTTTATCACTATATAGCGTTTAAAATAAATATCGTACCTGCCAGTGGAGAAATAGGAAAGTCCAACAAAATAAAAAGGTTATGAAGATGTGAAGAACTAAGTAAAGTTGATGATCTGATAAAGAATGTTTTGTTGTAACAGCTATTTCTTCCTACTCGTGGATCCTTGTCAATTCCCTGTAGACAAGTTGCAAATAATCGTGAATGCTGAAATTAAGATCTAAAATAGAGAGGCATGATATTTTCTTACGGTTTAGACGTGATTTCTCAATGTGGTTAATTTTCGAGTTTATAACAAGAACCGTTCGTTGGAATGGTGTCCATACACAATACACTGATAAACCTGAATTAGGACCACCTGTCTACAAACTGTCCTAATATCGATGTAATTATTACATAAATGTTTATGTTTTATATCAGAAATATGTATATAACAACAAACTTGTCTATAAGAAGAAGTTTTAGTTTTTAATGCTAAAAACTAAATAGTATTTGCAAACATAGCGCTATAAATGTCAAGTGACGTTGCAAGTTTTGAGTTATCTTTGTGAATGTGTAAAATAAAAAATAAAAAGTTTTTCTCAGAGAACGGAAGGATAAGGAAACTGCCATATTTTCTCTTTTTTTTCCCTATTCACACCTTCACAAGGCATTCGTCACTACTTTGTATTATCAATTCAATTTCGTCTACTCCGTCATAAGCAGTAAGAATGTCAAACACGTTATCGGAAGAAAAGTGCAATTTTTGCAATTTACAATTTTGCAATAAATTTGTGATAACAGTATTGCAGTCTATCTTAAATTATCTATATATTATGTTATCATCTTATAATAGCACCTAGCGTGAAGTAATTGTAAAATGGGAAATTGTAGTATGAGTGATTTCAGGTTGAGTCTTTCAGGACTCTTGTACTTTACTAAAAGGTTAAATGTTGATGGTCACACAATAGCACTAACGGAAGGGTCGTCATTAATGGTAAATTGATGTGCTGTTATTAATGAACGACTGAACATGGGTGGATGCTAATTTAATAAAAGAGTGTATATGCCTATCAGATCAGTAACCTATGTGATCTTTCAAGGGTGAAATCAATTTTGTGATGACGTTACCCTGACTAATTTGACATGCATGATTAGTTGACAGTTATCCTGATGTATCAAGGTATGTTGCTTTCATAACACAGTTCAATTTAATTTAAATATATAATACTTCCAGAGTTTTAAAACTTAAAATAAATTAGTCTACGATGCGAAGCAGAAAACGGAAATACTTATATTATTGCCAACTGTTTACAATTACCTTTTAAAAAATCCCTTCGACGTGTGAAAAGCTAACAGAGTACTTTGTATAAAGTTTTGTAAGCTTTGCAGTGGTGCATCGAATCATTTTGAAAACTTTATGCTTCATAAAAATATCAACATTGCTATGAACACTTTGTCTAATTCAAAGCCCTCAAATGCATAGCTGCCTTTTTATCCTTATAATGAAAGCAACAGTCGTACAGTCAAAATATAACTCAAGTCTGAAAGCTGACGACACTCGAAATATTTCAGTCAATTAAACAGTTGAAACAAACCTCATTGGCGTAATAATATTGTAAGCCTAATTTTGAAATCGATTTTCTTCCAAACTATTTTTGCATAAATGAATATTTTTGTGATTGGGATATATAAAGCCGATTATTTTGAATCCCAGAACGCATATTTTCTGTTTTCATTTTAAAAATTCGACAATATTGTATTTTCAAAATAAACCTAAATATGTCATTAAGGTAATGAGGCCTGCTATATCTAGGTCGGGATATGTTTAGCTTGATTGACGTGCATGCTGTATATACCCATAGGAATAGAATCACGATATGGGTGAATAGATCCATGGAATAGAATCACGATGTGGGTTAATAGATCCATGGAATGCATTAACATGACTGGTATGCAAATTAACACAATCAAGCTTCTGAACACGTTTTACTCAAGTAGAAATAGATTTGACATATTTCCAATACTCAAGATGACGTCGCTGATTGATACTTCAAAGTAAATATCTGTCGATGCTAAATATGTCGATGTAATGTTTGTAACAGTATGTAAAAAACACAGTAAAACTTCTTCATGTCGAGATAAAGGAACAGTTTAACCTCAATATGTCGACGTAAAAAAGTAGTCAGACAAAGTTATATCATCAAGTTTCAATACATTCCAACAATCTGCCATAGTTTATTTCGAAATAAATCAGAATTCATGTATCCCGATCTAAAAAAAAAGAAACACACAACTAAACTACAGTGGGGCCTGTGATTAACATGTAAGGGGTTATAGTTCGTTATAATGAAGTGACATAATGTCGGAAAATGCGTCTTTTTTTTACTCAAACTACAGATGTAGTTTAATATAAACACATATGAGAGCTTTCATGTACAATTGATGTCACTCTAGCATACTAGTAGATATATGACACACTGACATCGTTAATTATGTATATTGGGGAATTTTCGACCTTCTCCCATAAACTCAGTTTTCGCCAATCTCCCATAAAATCAATTTTTGCCAGTGTAAATTTCGCCCATCTCCCTTTAACTCAGTTTTCGCCCAGTGAAACTTTCGCCCATCTCCCATAAACTCAGTCTTCGCCCAGTGTAAATTTCGCCTTTCATATAAAATTTCAATGTAGATTATGTTGTGTACCTATATTCGCTTTAAGGTAATAGGATTGTGTCACCATTTCTCAGTAGAATTTCTTTAAATTTTATAGTTATATTGCTTTAAAGTAAAGAAAATTTTCTGCCACAAAAAAAGTATATCGGTTGTCAGAATTTTAAGGATTTTAAATGGAAATTTATGTAAAAAGGAGTGAATTTTGAAAAAAAAATGAAAGACACAATATTTTTACAAAATAATGTCAATAAAAATGATACTGACATATATTAGTATTGGATTAATGTATATCAATTTAATAAATGCTGAAATTGTGTAAAATTAATTCTCTATACACGATAGAAAAATTGACATTTTATAATAAAACCATATACACATAGTAATTGCAGGTAAGAGTTATTGTTCTTGAAAAACTTCACAGTAGTGAAATAGGTAGCCGGTTTCCTGAAGTAAAGAAAAAATGGACACATGTGACTCATTGATAAAAGAACCCCTGATTTAATGCCTGGATTGCTTTGAAATACTTTAATATCGAGAGAACACACTGTTCTGTCAATAATAAACATACAATATGCATCAGTTTAATATTAAACATTAGAATTTGCGGAAATTGTGATACTGTCTCCCTGCATTGGATTTTCAACTAGGGATGTACTTCCTGTTTCCGTTTATCAATACACTCCAATGACCTTAATGATAAATTCGCCCTCGTTAAGGAGGGCGAAAAAAGGCGAAAATTAAACTGCGGCGAAAAATGTCCGGTATACTGTACTACATCAAACATATTGCGAAATATAAAGTCGATGAATCTGTGCGGAATTTTTTTTGTCTTGCAGAAAACTTTTCGATTAACTGATTACATTAATATCTTTACTGTTTTTTATATTGAATTGATTTTATATAATATACATCTAAGTTGTTTTGTAGAAAAAAACATTGTTTACACTCCTCTCGTTGGCAGCAACACAACAATAGTAATTCGTTAAATAACTATAGCAGTCTGTTTTAGCACAATTGATATGAATGCTTGTGCTGAATGACTTACAAGTTTATAAAAAGGAAATTAAACATTCATTCATTATTGAAAAAATAGATATATGAAGATATCAATTTTCAATATTAATTTTGTTTCATGTGCTAACTACATCAGAAAGATTCAGATTGATGTTTGACTGATGCTACAAGGTGAGTTAAAATCAAATTAATCTTCAGAAGGAATGTTTTAGGCTAGATGACTGCTTCTTTGAACAACATGGACATTTAGAGATGCATAACGATATCGCCATGTTATCATTACGTTAATATTTCTCAAATGGGGCGTTACAACATTGGAGTTTTTATTTTAAACAAAAATTGCCATGAAATATTTCGAATGTGCATTTTCTGGTCTGCATTGTGCAGATGTCATCCTCTGAGCTGCTATTGTATTTGCGAAAAAGTCATAAAACATTTTGTGAAAGTGGTTTGTGTACTTTAACGGCTTCTAATAATCATTGAAAAATATAGCCGCATGATCAACAATGTGGAGCAGTGTATATTACTTCTGGTCGTCGTAGCTTTGAGAATAAATGAGGCATGGGCGAATTCTAATATTTGCTGTTAAATAATAAATTGATATTTCCATGTAAACGACTCAATGTTGTTGACTCGCTATTTCTGTACATCTCACATTACTTATACAGGCCGTTCACCCGTCACAGAACATGACAGTTATGTCCACTCCAGGCCATCTATATTTCACTAGCTTATTATCCGGGTACACACACAACCCCGCTTGTTGTTTTCCAGGTAAAAACACTGGAGCACGTTGTATTTATTATTAAACGTTGATTTTACGTTTCCTGTGTTCCTGTTTGCTACTCTGTTATACCTGTTGTATACACACACGGTTGGATGGTGTTCTGTATTTGTTGTTAGTTTGGGGAGTGTAACCTAATAGTGCGGTCATTGTGATTTATTAAAACCTATGAACCTCGCTCTGTTTTAATGAGCATGCTAAAACATACAGATCTTTAAACCAGATATGACGCAATGTTCATTATTTTGTTGCCATATTAAATCAAACTTTTCTATTTTTTAAGGTTTCTTCAAAATTGCATTGACTCAACGTAAATTGCTTTTGCCTGCTAGCTAGCCAATCTCGTATTTCTTACACTTAAACACATTTTAAGGAGACATACACCTTATATGAATGGCATCTCCTTTACGAAAGAGTTCCCAACTTTGAAGCTTTTAAAGCCTATGCTGTTCTTATTCTTTGTTAATAAGTTAATGGCAATTTCAAGGTACATCAGAATTATGAATGTATTGATAATGCTGACACAATCCGGCATTGACTTTGTCATGTTAAATATGTACGAAGTATGGGAAAGAACAAATCATATCCTAAGAGTAACATAAAACCTTTGAATAATTAGGCCGTGATATTTTTAAAATGTTTTTTTCTCTCAAAATAAATATCGATTTATCAAAGCTTACATAGGAATCCAAAATGTGTTGAAAACAACAGCCATAATATTTCCTGAAAATTAAAACAGAATAAGTCCATTATATCGTCAATTGGGAAGTAAACAATCGATGAGATAGGGGAACAAATCGAACCGAGGAAACATCATAGAATACCAGCATCAATTGTGCTTATATACATATTGTTTTTTGAATTCTGTTATCTGGAAAAAGGCAAAATTTTAAATTCTTTTTCTGAAAATATATTTTGGAAATTGTATTTAAGCACACTTCAGTAATCTATACGTTGAACTTTCATAAGTATTAAAACAGCAGTAAAAATATTTGATTACTTGTAGCAATACAAGAAATGGGCACGAAACCTTCTCTTTAGTACTCTAACCATGTAAGATTTGACATTTGTAAGAACATCGTTTGTGTACTAAAGACAAGTCTATAGCGGGGCATTAACTCATAAACATGTGTGGTTCTCGGTAAAAGTTCAAAAGATACAGGTACAGCATTTTTCTTTAAATAAGAACGGTACTTTTCTGCACTTCTCTTTGTCTTTCGAGAGCTGTATCGTTGTTCTCGTTGGCGCTTTCTACTCTCGACGCAATTCTTTTCCTCTGGGGATCTGTCTTAAGAACGGTGTTATTTTCCTTGGTGTCGGACGCAGGAGGTGTCTCCGTCTTAGAGTCCTCGTAATCAGGAATTGTGTCACATTCTTACTGGCATCTGGTCTTTGGGGAATCGTGTATTTCATTATGCCAGCTTCTGTGTTTTAACGTAGACTCCTTTTGTTTTTTCATGTTATTCAGTTTGAGCTTAGTTTAAAACCGAACTTTGTTCAAGATGTATGCATAAACTTTGCACTTTCATCTTGCCAACAACAACGTCTTTCATGTAAAGAAATATCGTAAAATAAAACTTTTGGCTCAGAATCTTACAAAGTCGGCTTCGTCACTGTATTGACTTTTTGTTACTCTACTTTATAGGATAATAAATAAATGATCTTGGTTTATCAGGTAGATTAATAGAAAAAAATGCATATCTAGATTTGAAATCAATGATTTTTTTTACTTTTTTTTTTTAGAATACATTCATAAGAACGTAATAATTAAGACACATTAGTTCTAAACGAGAATTTTATCTTAAGATATAGTTTGTCGGAAACAAAAAGAGTGTTTATCTGTCGCATGTGATAAGAAATAAAGACATTTTTCACCTTTACCCTCTTTCACAGTTGTGGATATTGACTCAAACTTGAACGATGTTGAATGGTTCAGAGAGGGTCCGAATTCAAAGCTGATGGTAAAAGTTATGAATTCCATCGAGCAGTATCTGATATGGCGTATTAAGACTCGTCAATATTACTTACATAAGGGTTTAAACCAAACCAAACCAAAACTGTGTTAAAGGTATGTCGAGAGGGTTCCATACTTAAATCCTTATTGCGAATCATGAATATGACATTGCAATTACTTTAGTAGGATTAATTATCTTTCAGGTTAAATTATTGTTTCTGACATTGTTTAATATAAAATACATTCAAAATAAGCAAGATCACATAATAAAGGTTTTAAAGTTAACACGTGTTCGAGTCAGTAAAAATATCAATTTGAAAATTACCTTGATGTATCATCAACTAATGAAGCTTGGTACACCGGCTGGCTACTGTATTTCTATTGTTGTATGCTGGACAACTTGCTTGTGTTTATCTGTCAGAGTTCATCAAGTATAATAGTGTTGCATGTTCGCGCCTTTAGTTGCCTCCGCTGTTCATTGCACGAAGGTGTTAAGAGATCCGTTTGGGTAGGAGTACGTTCCCAATCGCTCGGGGACAATTTTCACGGATTTTCTCGCTTTCCCGTGTTGGCTATTTTTACCGTGTCATGTCCACTTGAAGCGGTCTTTTTGATAACGTTTTGAGTGTGCGTAAAAGGAAATTAGTTTATAGGTTTTTTCTATATGTATGAAAAGGTACTCGCAAGGATAGAAACTCCGTGGAGCATTAACTTTTGATCAAGTGTCCTTTTATTATGAGACGATCCAAAAGCATTCGACGGATTCAAAACCATACAGATTGCGTGAATTATCTATATTGGATTTAACTTAAAATCTCATACATGCATACTATTATAGTTTTATAAAACCTACCTAAGAAGGGTTTATTAAAACTGATTGAGATCAGTACGTCACCATGTTGTATATATTTAAGTACAGCAAATTTAGAAAATATACAACATCGTCAACACACAAGGACAAAGCTGAAATTAAAATTAGATAGTTGAGTAGAACAAAAGCAAAGCACTCACCAGGAACAGACATGACAACATCAGAAACGCATTAGAAACAAAACAAAAGGAAAGACAATCACAATTAGTGGAACGACAATAACAGGAACGCATCAGACACCAAAACTTAAGGACTGACGATAACAGGAACGCATCATACACCAAAAATTAAGGACTAACAATAACAGGAACGCATCGGACACCAAAACTTAAGGATTGACATTAACAGGAACGCATTAGACACCAGAACTTAAGGACTGACAATAGCAGGAATGCATCAGACACAAAAAATTAAGGACTGACAATGACAGGAACGCATCAGACGCCAAAACTTAAGGACTGCCAATAACAGGAACGCATTAGACACCAAAAATTAAGGGCTGACAATAACAGGAACCCATCAGACACCAAAAATTAAGCACTGACAATAACAGGAACGTATCAGACACCAAAAATTGAGGACTGACAATAACAGGGACGCATCAGACAACAAAAATTAAGGACTGACGATAACAGGAACGCATCAAACACCAAAACTTAAGGATTGAAATTAACAGGAACGCATCTGACACCAAAACTTAAGGCCTGACAATAACAGGAACGGATCAGACACCAAAAATTAAGCACTGACAATAACAGGAACCCATCAGACACCAAAAATTAAGGTCTGACAATAACAGGAACCCATCAGACACCAAAAATTGAGGACTGACAATAACAGGGACGCATCAGACAACAAAACTTAAGGACTGACGATAACAGGAACGCATCAAACACCAAAACTTAAGGATTGAAATTAACAGGAACGCATCCGATACCAAAACTTAAGGACTGACATTAACACGAACGCATCAGATACCAAAACTTAAGGACTGACGATAACAGGAACGCATCATACACCAAAAATTAAGGACTGCCAATAACAGGAACGCATGAGACACCAAAACTTAAGGGCTGACAATAACAGGAACGCGTCAGACACCAAAACTTAGGGACTGACAATAACAGGGACGCATCAGACAACAAAAATTAAGGACTGACAATAACAGGAATGCATCAGACACCAAAACGAAAGGAAAGACAAGCACACTATACGAAAGACAAAAATTGAAAGCAGCAGACACCACAACAAAAAGAAAGGCAACAACACCTTATCGGACAATTTTAGGAACGCAGCTGACATCAATGGGAACGCATCAGACACAAACAAATAATGCAAAGACAACAAAAGAAACGCAGCACACGCCATAACAAAGCAAAAAAGACAACAACAGGAATGCGACGGACACCATAGCTTCAGGAAAGACAACAACGAAGCAGTCACCAAACGAAAAAGAACGACAACAGCAGGAACGCAACAGACCCACAAACTAAAGCAAACAGCAGGAACGCAACAGCCCCACAAACAAAAGACAACAGCAGGCACGCAACAAACCCACAAACGAAAGACAACAGCAGGCACGCAACAAACCCACAAACGAAAGACAACAGCAGGCACGCAACAAACCCACAAACGAAAGACAACAGCAGGCACGCAACAAACCCACAAACAAAATACAACAGCAGGAACGCACCAAACTCACAAACTAAAGACAACCGTAGGAACGCAACAGACCCTCAAACTAAAGACAACGGTAGGAACGCAACAGACCCACACACTAAAGACAACAAGAGTCCAAACTATAATAACACAATATATAAGACAAGTAACCATTTTTTTCATATATATATAATTCTATTATAATAATAATCCAAAATATGCATTTATCCATTGGTATACTAGCGTTCTGCGCTGTGGTTTCTGTTCTCATTCTTTTCGACTTTCCTATTAATTTCTGTGTTCCTTAAGAACATATTGAAAACTCGCTAATTTTCTATTCCAGCTGGCTGCAAAAATCCTCGATGTTTTTTTGTTTTTTTTTATCACGGTGGACAGTGCTCTCCACGCCATTTCACACAAACGAACAGTTCTGTTTTAGAAGTGCATCTATTTCTGGAAGGATCTGGCAATTTTAATGCAATAATTTCTTGATTTAATCTTGGCGGACAGGTAAATATTAGCAAAAGTATCTCAATTCTTTATCAGAATACAACAACAAGTCACTAAACCCGTATCTGTCATAAACGACACATCTCTGGTCCAACTAGCAAAGACGTTTGGAGCGTGATAGAGTAAAATAACCCGTTATAATACTGCACCTCGCGCAGGAACGATCACGTGGTGAAAATCTATTTCTTAAAATGGCCAGTAAGGATTTTATAGATGAATCATTATGACGTAACAATTAAATGATGTCACCAACAGAAATTTACCCTCCGGTTTTGACACTATTTTTTTCCTCCTCGATGCAATAAATTCGTTGTCCTGGTCAGTTAGTGACCATCGGCAGAGCCAAGTAGGGTCAGTAAGACGTATAGGAGCGAGCACAAACTACCTACGTATGGATCTGGCTCTTAGCTGATACCTTTCATACGCAGAAACCAAATGTCACCTTTGAGGACCAGGCCGGTTTGAATCCAACGATCGCTCATCCATACTATCTATACTAAGTATTAATACTAGAGGAAAAAATATCGGCGGAGAAAAAAGCGATCTCAACATAGCTTGTTATCATGTTTATTAAAAACCAAAATTAAGATTTTACCGATCGGCCATAATAGCATTTACATACAAAGATATACGCCGATATCAGTTATTAGGAGGGGAGGTACAATGGGCGGTGGATGGGGTATACGATAACATCAAGCTACCCCGAAACGGCGCGGTCTACTATTATATTTGTACAACTAACCATGAACATTCCTTTACCGCGAGCCGCTCTGATTTCCTCTAAATATATATTGTATGAATTTATCCCAGTCATCAAATGCTTTTTATCTTAAAATGATAGCTGCCAATTTCAATTCAAGAAACCTTCATAAATATATTTTGTGATTGAAATTAGCGATAACGTGATCTCGTATCGCGGTATATTCAGGTGTAATAATGGAGGCCCTCGTTCGCCCCGGGTATCTACCAATTCTTGTTTCATTCTGACAGTTGATAATAAATCTCAGACAGTATGTTGATGTATCGATACCCTTCTCGAGCCGTGATCTCTACCTCTTTAAACGATAAAAATTCAAAGAGTCATGATAGATGCTTGCTTTCACTCTCATAGTTTTCCTGTGTGGGCTAATATTTTCCATTGTGATTATTTTTTCTATTAATGAAATAGAGCACTACAACTTGATGAATAAAGTGATAAGGTTACGTGTTTAACGGGATCTCGCGAGGCTATGAGTGAAAGTAAGTACCGGGCAGACCGCGGTACATTATTCAACATGAAACTCGTCAATATTGGAAACTCTTTTGACCAAATCAACCTGTCATTTCGTTTTCGGTTGCTTCAGTCAATTAAGGGGTTCAAAACAGGTGAAATTAACCTACTTCAAAACCAGGTTGCAGTTTCTCTTTTCTTTTCCCAATTATAAACATAAAACAAACTCAATGCTTTCTTCAATAATAAGAATATTAACGATGGAATCTGTCAAGCAAACTGACAAAATTCCAAAGAAGTTCATACAGTTTGTACATATGCTTAATTGTAAAACGCTTTAGAAAATATGGAGATAATAATTGACTCATATTTTACTGACAGACCTGGTTCCCCCACGGGGTACCCCTACTGAGAGGTATCTACGTCGACCGTTGTGTACAAACACCCCATTAGCGCTAACTGTGACAGAATAATGCATAACATTTTTCTATCTCATTACTATTTTACGGAGAAAAAACTTCTCTTCATTTAAATGTTGTTAAAAAGCGATAAAATTTTAAATCATAAATCATATGCTACATAGCGGGTGTTTTTACCCACAATGTTACCTGTATAACACATCTGGTGAATCGGATATGTTCTAATTACCTGACCTTAACCATTTCTTCTTCCTCGGATGAGCTTTTCTCCACTGATTTTTCTTCGTGTATTTCCTTGTAATGTTTTCCTCTTTTAGCAAACTCTTTATTTACAATTTTCACCTAATTTCCTTACTTCATCCCTTTCTGCCCTTTCTTCTATCCTGTCATCTCCTTATCTATTTCATTATTTCTCAGTTCCTCGAGTCTTTCATTCATTCTCTATATTATTCCTCCTCAGTGTCTCATAATCCTTCAATCTTTCCATTTTCTCTATTTCACAGCTTTTTAATACTTTAATTTTGTCCTGCAACTTTCAGTCTTTTCTACTATCTCTATCGTAAGCCTTATCTGTACTTATCCTCCTAACTCCAGTGTTTCTAGTCTTGTTTTCCTTCTTTGTATCTTTTACATTATTTCTCCCTCAACTCCTCCAGTCTTTTAACTTTCTCTAACGTTACTCTATTGTACCTGCTTGACTTCCTCCATATACCTTTTCTTCTTTATTCGCCTCTCATTTAGTTTCTACTTTCATATTCCCTACTCTGATTTGCTATCTTCTCCACTTCTATTTTTCCACTATTCATATCCTTCCTCTTTTACTCCTTTCATCCTTTCTTTGTTCCAAACTGTTCTTGTTTATTGCCTTTCCTATTCATCCTCTTCGAGTTTTTCTTTCTTCTTAGCTCATGTATACTACATTCTGTTTTCCCATCGTCCTCGTCATTCTCGTCATTGCCAGTATAGTTATCGATTGTTTCGTGGTTTTTTTTATTGTCTCCATCATTGTCTTAAACGACCATCTATAGCATTGTTGTCAGCAAAGTTAATTTTGAGCAACCTTTTTTCGTGTTTGTCGATCATGACCTGTCGATTATCAAATATTTCAGTGAGCCCAACTTTTGCAATCTTTCATTATAATTTCAGATCCTCAGTTGATCTTTCATATGAAAGCAATATTACAGTTAAGGTAAATCTCCTTAACTTAAATCTGCCAATGCTTTATCAGAGAAAAACGTGTGTCAGTGAATGCTCTTCGCTGAAGGATTGCGTTGGTCTGAGCTGGAATCTTGTAAAGCAAACGAGCTAGTGTAAACTCACAGTTATACTGTACTGAAAGGGTTCAGTAAGAAACCTATCTAGTCTTTCCTCTCTAGCGTCTTGTGGGTCTCTTTACCTCGTAACCGGTTAGGTACCTTAACAATTTAGAAGATAATTGTATTAACTTTGTACTTTCTACAAGAATCGTCATAGATGATTTTCAGACTGTCTTCCTTCATTTTCACGATTTCCATTATCCAGATTACAATTCGATGCCGTAGAATAGATTTTTCAAAACGTCATTTCTACTCTCTACAATAAGCTTCAGGAATGGACGTGATGATCCTGTAAACAATTTAAACCATACTCTGCTTTTATATGGCATGAATTTTTCTGCAACATTTGAATGCCAGAAACCGATATATTTTAATTAGCAAGAATAAGACATAACTGTAAAAGACTTTGAAGTGTTTTCTTTTTTTCTCGCCTTTTATGATAGAAACATATCTGATGACATGAAGCAGACAGATTAGGCATAAGTTCTTAGACATTACAATGGCATTAACCCTAACAAGTTTGCGTAAAATGATAACTAACATAATATTGATCACAATGAATGTCACATTACATGAAACAAAATACCACGTAATATCAGACAGACTTCAAATGAAATAACACCACAACAAAAAACCCAAAGATGAAACCTACCTCAGGTGCCGGTCATTGGGACGATGGTAACGGTAGACATTGGTATTCAGTCATACCCATCTCGATACTGTTAAAATGTCAATATCATACTTGCAGTACAGTCATTCATGAAATCAACAAATCGGTTTGAAACTAATTACTGGATAACTAAATCAACCTGAACATCTTTCCTCATAGCTCTCATTCCACCACTTACTGATTCCATCCCTCTATCTCTACCTCCATCCATTTCCCCTCTCTCTTTACTGCCTTTCGTACAACAATTTAAATTGGTATATCTTTAAACTTTTTGTCATTCCTAGTTATATATAGTTGTAGTGTTGTATTGAGCATTGCACAGGATATGGTTTAGTTAGTTGTGAGAACTCGTGCGCAGTCTCTTTGATTGTTTTTCAATAAAATATATTTGAACGAAACAGAATTGCGCAATTCCGAATGTTGATATTTCACTGACAGGCGAGTTTGACAATGCAATTCATAATGCAAACAAGTATGAGTAATTTCCTTAATGGAACTGCGAGCCATGACAGTGAACGAAAAAATTCAGTGTCATCAAATTCATGTCGACTGTAAAAATCTTTTATTACTTATCAGCGACGTCATTTAAATTAAATTAATGAATGATGCACGGCAGAGGCGTGGATGATATCGTCGACATCGAGGGAGATAAGCTATCAGCTAACGACTCTACAATGACGGCCTGTAACAACCAGGATATGTCTTACCTGCTCATTTGGAACTTAACACCCGGACATTTGACTAATTTTCGAATAGTTTCACTGTGGGTACGATTCTTAATAAACCTATAATTAGGTGTATATATCAGTTGAACATTTCTATATTTAGGAAATGTATGTTGGACAAGATCCACCCTGGGGATTAGCTCTGTGGGATGGCCTTACATCGTCGCCAGGTCGTTCCATCGCCGACAAAATCAGTATGTCGGTTAGATAGATCACTTTTAACTATACATCATACAGCAAAATACAATCTAATTATACAGGATAGACTTAGGAGTGAATAGGATACAGTCAGCTGAGAGTCAGGATGAGAGCACTAACAAGTTCTGAAACTGATTGGAAAGTCGACTAAAATATCGGTACAGGGCCATGAAGAATCGACAAAAACGACGACGATGCTGACAAAAACAACAACGCTGACGACGAATACGAAGACCACCACCACCACCACCACGACCACCACCACCACCAACAACAACAACAACGACAACGACGACGACAATAACAAAAACAAGAAAGACGACGACGGCCACACCTACCACCACCAACAACAAAGACGACGACCACACCCACCACCAACAAGAAGAAAGACGACGACGGCCACACCCACCACCACCACCAACAAAGACGACGACACCCAAACCCACCACCACCAACAACAAAGACGACGACGGCCACACCCTCCACCACCACCAACAAAGACGACGACGGCCACACCCACCACCAACAAAAAAGACGACGACGACAATAACAAAAACAACGGAGACGACGACGGCAACACCCACCACCAACAACAAAGACGACGACGGCCAAACCAACCACCACCAACAAGAAAGACGACGACGGCCACACCCACCACCACCAACAATAAAGACGACGACGCCCAAACCCACCACCACCAACAACAAAGACGACCACGGCCACACCCTCCACCACCACCAACAAAGACGACGACGGCCACACCCACCACCACCAACAAAAAAGACGAAGACGACCACACCCACCACCAACAACAAAGACGACGACAGCCACACCCACCACCAACAACAAAGAAGACGACGGCCACACCCACCACCAACAACAAAGACAAGAACGGCCCCCCCCCCCACCAACAACAAAGACGACGACGGCCACACCCACCACCACCAACAATAAAGACGACGACGGCCAACCCCACCACCACCAACAACAAAGACGACGACCACACCCACCACCAACAAGAAGAAAGACGACGACGGCCACCCCCACCACCACCACCAACAAAGACGACGGCCACCCCCACCACCACCACCAACAAAGACGACGACACCCAATCCCACCACCACCAACAACAAAGACGACGACGGCCAAACCCACCACCAACAACAAAAACGACGACGACCCCACCCACCACCACCAACAACAAAGACGACGACCACACCCACCACCACCACCAACAAAGACGACGGCCACACCCACCACCACCACCAACAAAGACGACGGCCACCCCCACCACCACCACCAACAAAGACGACGGCCACACCCACCACCACCACCAACAAAGACGACGGCACCCAAACCCACCACCACCAACAACAAAGACGACGACGCCCACACCCACCATCAACAACAAAGACGACGACGCCCACACCCACCACCAACAACAAAGACAAGAACGGCCACACCCCCCACCAACAACAAAGACGACGACGGCCACACCCTCCACCACCACCAACAAAGACGACGACGGCCACACCCACCACCACCACCAACAAAGACGACGGCCACCCCCACCACCACCACCAACAAAGACGACGACGGCCACACCCACCACCAACAACAAAGACGACGACGACAATAACAAAAACAACGGAGACGACGACGGCCACACCCACCACCAACAACAAAGACGACGACGGCCACACCCACCACCACCAACAAAGACGACGACAACAACAACATTGACGACGACAATAACCACAATAATAACACACCAACGAAAACAGATAACAACAACAACCAAAACAGCCAATGCAGTAGCGTCAAGATACAATTTTAAACAAAATTAACAACGACGACATCAATTACAAAAACAACAATGCCATATTGAATGTCATATCTTATACATTAAAAAAATCCAAGAAAAAATAAGAAAACAAAACGACTTGATAATATTTCATATTTCATACTCAAAATGGTGGCAATCCTATTTTAAGTCGGTCGCAGCTCTGTTATTTCAGGATTATGTTGCTGGTGTAGGCAGAAAGTTGAATTGCTATTAGCCACTGATAAAAACAAACAAACAATCAAAAAACAACAACGTCAACAAACAAAAACCGCTGAAAACATACCGAAGATTAGATTGTTTCAACTTAAAAAGAACACAATCTGAAATGGAACGCACTCTGCAAATCAGAATACGTCATACTGTACATACCATTTCCTTATCTAGAACATACAATTATCGTTTGATTACACGAACTAGTAGATTAGAATGGTTCTGTAGGCTGTGTAATCGTCATTACCCCGGCCATCAGTGTGACGTGCTAGGAACCCATCACAACTTACACTGTACTGTTTTAAATACTTTTCATTTAACTTCTTGCATGAAAACACCTTAAGGAGATTCGGAGATAAACCCAGCGCATGTATTTTTTCCAGGGATAATTTTCTGTAGCGTAGGGATTGTCATTAAGTAGAATGAAATGCACTTTTTTACTTAGATTTGTACAGCTCCGTTTCCTACATGTTTATTTTCTAGATATACGGAATGCTCTGCGTCAAGACATCCTGTTTTATTTCATTAAGTTAATTTGAATGCATTATACTCTGCTTCGCTCTACACAGTAAAACCCAACATATACTTTTAGATTTTTTTAAAATTTAAATTAACTCAACTAATCGATTACACGAAGTTGAATGAAATCTACATATAGGGATGGGTAAAGGAATACTAAATGTTTTCTAGCGTTTAAGTATGGTGTAATACATGGATACGTTCGAAAATCACGTCTCAAAAATTATAAAACCAATGTGTATGAATTATATATTTGTGGAATTCTTAGATACGCGATGTGAATGCTTCATCGAAGGTTCGATACCGAAAGCACAGAAAATAACATTCAATTAGTAGAAATATCAAGGGCTTAGAATCGGTCGGTAATAAATCCTCCCTGACTTAACTTTATTTCACTTTTATACGCTTTCTTTTTTCCCAGTTGTATTCGTAGTTGACCTGACCATTAAAAAGGCAGGCACTTTAATTTTCTGGAAAAAATAAAAATTCTATTGTCATTTGTTTAGAGTATTTTGCCGTTTTATCGATATTTCAGAGATATATATGATACATGAGGGCAAGTGAGTTATGAATATTTATGAGCTCTGTCTGCATTCACTTGGCACGTTCACAAAAACAAGCTATGTCAAGCTGGCAAATTCGCAGGAAACTAAAATATCCGCTTGGGTCTCATTCGGCTATGATTCGGTCGCTTTACGCATGTTTTCGCAAGTGCAAAACTTGAGAGAGTTGTATTGTAATTTCATTAGTCAATTATCCTGTCAAACAGGATAGTTCCATATAGTTTACGGGATGCTGTCCATCTCCCAAGCCTCAAACCCGGAAAAATATGTTCCTAGTCTGCATTTAGACAAGCCAACAACTATAAGTTTAAAACCAGTCGAGACCGACCAATCCGGACAATAAAAAAAATCGCAAAACCATGTCCTCCAAAGGCTTGTATCAATGAAGCATGTTCATATACGTCACAAACATACATATGATGTATTGAAATCGTTTCTGTACAAATGTTTATTTCTGCATTGAAATATGTACTACATGTCAGTATTAATCGCAATTTAGTGCGGAAAAAATAGAGAGTTGTATTGGTTTAGGTCAAAAAACGAGATATATTATTTCGTAAAAGAAATATCATCAATATTTTATTCTTTATTTTTTTCATAAAAATCAACAACTTTAATTAAGCAAATGAATACAACTGAATATAATCTAGCATTTTAAAATTTTGAATAAAATAGATGCACGACTTTATCCGTTCGAGGCATTTAAGTTGTCCGTATATTTATTACAATCTTCAAGGTAATTTCATATCCAAAAGAAAGTAAAACGTTTTCATCGATTTCACTAACAGAATGCTCATTTCGATCAAGTCTCCAGTAAGGAAACTTTTGTTTTGCTATTCTTCCTCTTAAGATACCTCCGTTTTTAGGTATCACTTACACTTCTGCCACAAAGCTGTGGATTTGATCTGAAAATTGTATAGTATCCTATATCTGGGATTATTTTCAACCGCAAACCACATCTCTGTATCGCCTCCACGGCAGCATCGTTTTAAGATGAGTAACTATTAAATGGTATATCTTAAGACGTTGCTCAGGGACGGGGGTCATTTTTTTCTAAGTGTGATACTGTAATTTTAGCGAAATACAATCTGGCCTCTCTTGTACATTTGAACATTGGCGTATTCAACGGAAACTGACACATGGTAGTAACCGGTATTACTAGGAGAGAAAATTAACCAAAAAATATGACACATTCTCGCCGAAGATCAATATTATATACTAAACAGCCAAGACTAGCGGTAACAATGGTCATCGGTCGACTGTTAGGTTCCCATATCGCGTCCTTTTGTCTCATGTCAGCGGTGAGACACGCCAGTTCGGGACGAAAAGAATCAAATCCGCTCTCAAATTTCTCGATACAATTTAAGTCTTTAATCAAATTATAGTGTCTGTGCTTTTTTGCATGCATAATTCTAACTCCAGAACCTAGTACAATTCCCGGCTTTTGTGACTAGCCGGGTTGAGTTTCAATAGAAGTCATGTATCACCTACTATTAAACCTGATTAATACCGAAAACTGCGGTAAAAGGGGGAACAAGACGCTGGCCCTATCTACCCTCCCAATCTCTTGTATGTTGGTAAATGACAATAGTAATGCTGTGATCCTTTAAACATACCTACACGAAGGATATTTCGAATTGCTCTCCTACACAACTGAACAAAGGATGATTAAGTATGAGATAGGCTTTTTTTTATAGGTTAGCATGAAAGACGCTCCCGCCATTCCAAGTTGATACAGAGGCTGGGTGCTTGTGTCCCGCTCTATCTGATGATGAAGGTATCTCTCAACTTCATCATCAATTATTCACCGCGGCTTGTCCACATCTGCTCTACAATGCTAAGTATACACTTCTCGATACAACAGTTTTAGGTACTGGGGGTTAACCGGACGTGTTACAGTTGGCATGTAGCTGTTTTACTGACCATTATCTTATTGATAGTATTATATAGTATACGTATATCAACATTATACTGAAGATGATATTAATGATAATATAATGTTTACCGAAGATAAAGTTATTGACATGCTTGATATATAAACACATTATTGTCTTAAGTATATTTTGTGTGTTAGTGGATTATATTTTTTTTTGTATAATTTACAAACTGAATATTACGGCAAAAAATATACTGAATATAATCTTGTCGACATAAACTTAACGGTGAAGGAAAACTTAATAACATCAAATGTTTAGCACATTTCACTTAAACATAAACTATTGGAGATTATCTTCCATGTATATGTTATGTTTAAGGTTATCTCAATGTATGTTTAACAGACTATAATCTTAAGTATAGATTGATATACAGGAGAAACTTAGAAATCCGACTTACAATGTGTCAAGGAAAGATAATTTAAATATAATGTTTATACTGAATTTCATCTCACATATAGGTTACATCCACTTAATAAGTAGATAATCCGAGCATATCTGCATAAATTATGTAGAATTTACCTGTATACAATGTATATGCACCACATATACAACGCTTAAAGTGTATATACTAATGCAGTTGTGGAGACTACACAAACATTAATGCAGTTACATCTCTTTAACGAGAATAATCAGAAATTATTATTATAAGACACTATTTGAATCAACTTTATATGTGATTATACTCTGTGTTGTTGTACTGTAGATATTCTTATATTGTTGTACTGTAGATAATCTTATGTTGTTATACTGTAGATAATTCTAATCTGTAGTACTGTAGATAATCTTTTTTTTTGGTACTGTAGATAACCTTATGTTGTTGTACTGTAGATAATGTTAGTTTTTTTGTGTACTGTAGATAATCTTATGTAGTTGTACTGCAGATAATCTTATTTTGTTGTACTGTAGATAATCTTCTCCAATGTGTCTTTGTATCCAGTTATGCTGTTGTACTGTAGATAATATTATGTTGTTGTACTGTAGATAATCTTATGTTTTTGTACTGTAGACAATTCTAATATGTTGTACTGTAAATAATCTTAAGTTGTTGTACTGTAGATAATCTTATGTTGTTGTACTGAAGATAAGCTTATGTTGTTGTACTGTAGATAATCTTATGTCATCTTACTGTAGATAATCTTATGTTGTTGTACTGAAGATAATCCTAATGTTGTACTGTTGATAATCTTATGTTGTTGTACTGTAGATACTATTATGTTGTTGTACTGTAGATAATCTTATCATTCGTTTGAGAATCACATCAATTTATATCGCCCATAACTTTATTAATTTTATGATGTAGATAATTTTATTTACTGATACGGCAGACGCTTTTTATTTGTTAATCTTAGTTTTAAAAATGGTTTATTCAATCATTACAGCAACAGTCGTACAAAAATAACTGAAGTCTGTTGATAGGGATTATTTAATCTTATTTACAAGACTAGTATTCGACAGGTATTATTGACAAACATTTAAGCCGAAGATGATATTATTTATATGTCTTATCGTGTACATTATATAATTTTCTTTATATACAAGATAATATTATCTACAGGAATGTTTCAGATAGATGATACCGACTTTTATTACATACTTACTAATAAATACGGGTATGCCTTTTTCCATATCACACCCGGTATAAACCCTCGACAAATATCAGCCCTCGGGCCTCTGGCCCTTGGTCTGATATTGCAGTCTCGGGTTGATTTTGGGTGTGATATGGAAAAAGGCATGTATTATTCTCTTTGTATTTATACCGCGAGTAATTTTACTGCCTTCACGCGCATTAAGAAGATATTAGCTCTATATGAAGTGGTATTTAAATAATCTATCTAAGTGAGTGAGTTGAGTAAGTAACTGTTATTTATATTTTTACATACACAATACCTATGACATATATTTTATACTGTTGATAAAATGCCATATGTCAACAATGTTTTGAGAATTATCCGAACAGGTGTCGACGAAATATTGTACTTTACTAGAAATAATACTTTTATTATCGAGACATTTTATTTCAGAATTAAAAACAAAAACAATATAGATACATTGAAATTCGTGTGTGTCCCTCAGATACTTAAACGAATGCGTTGTTACTTGGTTGAGCCGCCATGATAACGCACATCTTCTTTTGTGCGAATCTGTCATCCTCTAAATAGCGATATCACTCTATCTAGACAATATCGCTTCTTATGGGAAGATTCTGTCCATCTTCTGGACCAATTTATATTTGATCAATAGATTTTACCCAAAATAATGGCAAGGCGTTACAAATGCTCGATATAAAACTAGGAGTATTTCACTATTTCTATTGGAAATATAAAATCTCATTATGTAGTTACAATATTATGTTAAGTGCGGAAGTTGGTGATTGTTTCATTAAACTTGAGAAAAAGAAAATCCAGAAAAACAAAATGAAATGTGTTCATCGAAGATAATTATATGATAATAAATGACGAAATTAAATATTGAATATAGCGTCATTTGTTTGTTTGTTATTATTATTATTTTTGATTTTCGTTATGTAGAAGAGTGAGTTTTTTAATCCGCCATTATCTGGAATATTTAAGCATCAATCAAATCACATCAATCAAATGAGATATGAAATGAAATTCTACAGCAGTAATTTATCAAACACAAATGTTTTTTTGTTTTAAAGAAAATCAAGTGCATCACATGGAAATCAAATATCAAAATTCATTGTTGATAAAAAGTGACAATAAAACAATCCCGAAGAAAACTCACAGAATAATAGAAGTTTTATTTCATCATATATCTGTGTCAAAATAATGATGAATTACTGAAAACTGTGGGATTATTTTTTAATGAAATCCTTCGTTATAATCTAAATAAAACTGAAGGAATGAAATATATTTATATGATACGGAAAAAATGCAACGTGCCCCGGTAGTATTTGAAACTTAATTTTTATAATAGACAATAAATTTAGATACCGCGTTAAAATAAATGATATAACAGATTATTTACTTTGACATCCAAGTTCATAAATCTATCGCCTTTGACTGGAATGTTTTGCTGTGAAAGTCCATTAAACATTCAAATCCGAGGTTCTAGGCCCCTCGGAAGCAAGTATATTGTATCAAGATAGCTCATCGGTTTCATTCGAAAATAGCTAGTTATAGAATTAGCGCCAGTATCTTTAGCCCCGTCGGTGAGAAAGTCGGGGTTTCGGATTTTTTTTTCCATCCGTGGGGTGGTCCATGGCTGTATCGGATTTTAAAAACAGCATACCTCGCTAGACTGGACGAAACCATCAATCACGGACCGAGTCGTTCATCATTCGGACAACCTCGGACTTTCGGGAACTGGAGCCGTGACGGACGACCTCGGGACGGTAGGTATCCATCTCACAGCTGACATGGGCAAAGGTTACTTGCCGTTTCGCCAGATCTACGATTGTCGTAAATTAAATAAAACGAGCAAAGTTGAATGTATAAAAACAAAGAGAATTGTAATAGTTATTTCTTCCATGTACCAATGTGTAATGTATGGATATTTTGTAAAGTTCGAGAGTACTTAGAGCTGAACTTCTTCCCAGATATAAATCGTTAATTATTTATATCATTAATTAACTGCAACTTTAACTATCAGTTTGCAGATTTATTTAATCCGTGTCTCGGAATAAAAATAAATAATAGAAAACAATATATTAACGACAAATTTTATCATCTTTTTCAGAAAATAAACAAAACCTTTTCAGATCAGGCAATCTATTAAACAAAGAAAATTCGTTAATGGTATTTTATTCCCACGCAAATTTTATATAAAAAGATTCTTAAATATTCTATGAGCGACAAATAATGAATCGTTTCTTATTTTGTATGAAAAGGTCATTAAAAATGTTTTACCCAAATCAAAACCATTTTGTTTGTCAATCTTTTTTTATAAAGATGTAAAAAATGCTTATTATTACAGATATAAATTGTTATTTCTAGACACTTATTTATGCACGTGATAAACCAAGTCACCGCAACTGGAAAAAAACATTTGTGTATTTTAGAGGCGATACATACATTTATTAACGCATCTCACATGCAATTATAAAAAAAATATTCATACCACTTTTCTTCACAATATATAATCTCCTGTAGACTTTCAGATGACATCTAACTGGATTGTATAACGTGTGTAATTAAAGCGATACTTCAGGAGATGCGTGTCAAATTTTGACATTTATTTCAAGTTTATCACGAAGATATAACGGGTAGAAACAAGAAGAAAAACATTACGGACGCCGTTCATGTACTAAAAATAATAAAACACAGAAAAGTTGGCATATTTGTTGTTTTCATATATACCAGAAGTGAGAGGAGATCGATTGGCCCGTCAGGAAGGGTGTGGCCGGCTTGATAGGGGTCGGGAGGTTGACCAGCGCTCAGCCCCCTCATCCGCCGAAACGCTCATTTCAACCACGTATCTTGTGAAAATTATGCCCATCATGTTCAACCATAAATTCAAATATAAATGTACGACATGAAAATTAAAACAAACAAAATAATAATGATGCAAACTGTAGGTGTTTCTCGAAAACAGATTCAAGCCTCCATTATAATAAAATAAATAAATAACTTTGTAAGCGTGAAAATGTTTAAAAAAATGTACATAAGATTGCATTGTTTCCGATTTATCTTTATACATATATATGACGTAGAATATTATTATTTGTCAAACCGTTTTACAATGGGAGAGAGTTGTGTATTCCTAGTCAGCACGCTTAGCTGTCGCAATAGATCTGCGGTCGCCTGATACTATTAATAAATCTCTGAAAGTGTGAAAAATTCATTCTATAGTTTAGCAATCTTGTTTTTATTTGAAACCTGTAAATACATATATATTTTTATCGCATTTAAGAAGTTTGGTAGAATCATGCAATATTGATTTCGATAGAGACATAAAATTTATATCATAATTAGAGAAGGTATATGTGTTACGCTGTGCAGTCATCAATCACATGTATACTTACCATAAATTTTACAGTTTTCTCCAAAATACACCATTTTAAGAAACCATCACATTACGCATATCATTCCAACAGAAAAAGCATCAATTACAGACGAAAATTGACGACTGTTTTCAAAATCCACGCTTCTCATCGCAGACAAGGGATTCTGAAACTATACTAACCGATTTTGATATTAAAAAAATGTTCATTCTCCACTGCAAAATAGTAACATTTTTTAACTCTTTATTTGTTTTCCCTGTCAATAATAACACAGATTTTTAATGGTACTGTATAGCATAAGTTTATTATAATTGCATTTTTATAGAATATCATTAATAAAAATTCATACTCCATTTATTCAATACTTTATTACATTTTTATTTATTCATATACAAAACTAAGAGATATATGTTTTCTTACAAATGCAAAATACAAATTTATTGTGAAATCACAATTTTAGCATGATAAAATGTCATTATTTTTTTAATTTAAGTACGATATTAAACATATACATAATATCGACAAATATGAATAATAATATTTTCAGATACACTCAAATCAGCCGCTATATTGAAACAAGTTTTTTTTCAGAGAATATCCCAATTAATTTAAGTGTGCATATTTGTATTGAAAGTTTTGTAATTTATTATATTTTATGAATTAATTCACTTAACGTCAGCTCCGTCATGTCAGAGATATGCATCTGTCTACCTTGGACCTCGGTAATACCTCCAACAAAGTAGCTGTCAATTTCTCGCGGCAACCTGCTCTTTTTCCCCCAAGACAAAATCTTAAAACAGAACCCTTTGAACATATTGATATCAATTTAACTGGATTAATGAAGAAATTAAATTAACAGAGGCATTATATTTATATAAACACATATATAGTTATAAACAGGCAAGCTAACATCATCAAGTCCCCATTATAAACACATATATAGTATGAGTCCTACTAAATGTATGCATGGGAAAACAATAGATTTTACGATATTATATTTCAAATTGTGTATAATGTTATTTTTTGTTTCTAAAATTAGATATTTCCCGTACTAAAGTTCCGTATCTACATTTGATAATGCTCTTTAATTATGTCTGGGATCGTTCAAGCATCGAACTGACAGAAATAATTTGTAAAATGCTCCTGGTAAATTTAGGGGCATTCCGGAAAGTTCATTTCAATCAACAATACAAGTTTGTACTATAAACGTCGCCGAATACTATGGAAAGACTTTGTTACCTTGTGAAAGTTATGAATAAAAAAATAAATACTAAAACACAAATTCACCTCGGGTATATACTTGAATAAAGCTTAAGATTAACTAATAAGGTAATTGAATTTTAATCAGAAACGGAAATTTAGCTCTATTTCTGATGTTGACTGAAAACAGGGATGGGTTTAGGTTAACGGGGCGATCGGGAGTTGTGGTGGGGTGGGGTGGGGGTGGTGGTTGCGGTTGTGGTGGGGTNGGGGTGGGGAGGGACTGTAGAGTCAAAACAATGTAATACTACGTATATTATGACATTTTGCATATTGAAAGAAACAAATGTCGTAATAACTAATTTTGGAGCGATTTCATTTCCAGCGTCAATAACCATTTGTTTGCCACAAAGGACGTCCGGGACTATCAGCTTTATTTGTTTTGGGTTTAACACCCAATGTTATGAATATGAAGACGGGTGACAGGGGACAAACCGCAAAAAGGAAAGAGTAGAGAAGTGAGAAAGGGGAAGCTTAAGATCCCAATTGTTGTAATAGGGGCAGCACATCAATCAGTCAATTCTATATGTAATATACACAACCTATATACGGTACAGGGTATTAATTTATAATGTATACAAAACAGTAGAATATATAACACGTTTTTTTTTAAATTCAATATTTGTTATTCTGATAAAGTTTTTCACCAAATATCAATTTTCAATTTGTCTGCTGTTTAGACTGTGTATATTTGTATGTTTATTGAATGGTGACACCGATACTGTATGTACAGAGTCATCAATCTTTAATGACAACACCTGTGTCTTGACGCATGTAATTTTTTTGTAGATGTATTCGACGATATTGTAAAGTGTTAGGTGTCAGTTGTAATTTTCAATAAAATCTATTTTAAACTAAATATTGCGACTTCTTATTATCAATTGTGTAGAATATAGAATATAGATTTATTTTCTAAATTGCAATTTAATTTGAATGCGTTCGTTGTGACACCAGGTGATTTATGAATGATATATTTTATAGATTAACTCTACGTGGTTATGATGCATGTAAGTAGATATCTATGTGAGATAATGACAAATTACAAGACAAGATGCATAAACATTTACATAAAAAATAACTTATCACACATACCTATAACTTCAATTAGAATTTACTTATAATTTGTAGCCTGCTGGTGAATCGTGAAATATTTCAAACAAAATATGTGGTACTCTTTTTATGTTGACAGTGTACTCCGGAGGGAAAGGCAATGTACTTCGGGGGAAAACCCCGTCAAAGTCCCGGTACAAATGTAACATATACCTGTATGTATACTAACAGTGATTTCATCAATTTAACTGTGTCCTGGAAGTATATTAAAGATAAAACTAACAAATTTATTAATTTTCACTACTGTGCAGAGGTGATTGACTTCTACCCTGATTCCCATGATTTGGTTTTTCAACATTCGGACAAGAAGATATGGAGAATTCAAGTTCAAGTATTTTATTTACCAAATACGATGCAGCAGATAAATTATGTAAATACATAGTTATCAATAATGTAATCTCTGTAACCATTAAAACTCTTTGTGACTTTTTACTTACTAAGAGACAAATATCAAACAAATCATGTGGTAAGAATATATAGGTAAATATATGTTTTAAATTTATATTTGCTTGTTTGTATGTTGGGCCTGTTCCGATGCATTTTGATTTATTTTTAATAAATCGCGATATCAAACTGCTAATTTAGGCTGAAATGAAGTGTTTTCATTCTACGATTCAATTACAAAAATTATAGTTATAACACGTCTTTATTGTGTATATGTGTACAAATTCTTAACTTCAAACACTTCATTTTCACATGTCTTTACATTTAGATTTATACACAGGCTAATTTCAAGATGACATTAATTTGAGATTTTCGGGTCACATAAATCCGGACATTAAAAAAATGTGTTCCTTGAATTTTCAGATTGATAGTTGCTTATAGAGATATTTTACTTTAGAGTGAAGGTTCATTAATCCGGAATGAATTAAGTATGATGAATAAATACACAAAAAAATGTTATTCTAAGATTGACCATACTTAATGCTTTTTTGTCGGAGAGGCTATATGTTCCAAAGATTCTAGTTCATTGTCAAAACTAAACACGCACACCTCATTCGTAAGTACTTAGGGTTTTAGCTAAAGTTGATCCGAAAGAGTTTTAAATCATGACATTATAATTCCCCACTGGGAGCCGGTGTTTAGTTTCCAGAGTAAACCTGTTGACGATTAGCCGACGGTCAATACCCTCGAAATTTCCTCCCAACGCACGTGCAGTTTATTCCCCGCGCACGGGAGGTAGTAGATTAAACTAAAGACCTGTACGAAAGATACCATCTCATATCAAGGTATAAAAAAACAACTCTATACGTTCCACACAGATTTTCGAATTAAGGCAATGATTATAATTCCTGTAAGAGCAAATTTATCGCGTGAATAGACAATGTTTTAAATAATTGAGATGGAATAGTAATTGTGCTTTCGACCCTCTTATTTACATCACACTAACTTGTGTTTCGATTTTTCTGTAGATGTAAACTTAAAATCGTTAAAATTAGTATAACTTTCGGAAACTTTTAATGGATATCACCTTTAATTAAAATTATAATTAAATTGAAAATGGAATTTGGCAATATTCGTTTGACAAAGGATTTTTTGAAAATAGAAGCGCCCGACTCTTTGTGCTATGGCCACATTGAAGAAAGCATACTTTCGTTTATTTCTAATTTTATTTCTTATTTTATTTCTAGTTTTATTTCTAATTATTAACAATTCTTGACAATTTTATTTTCGAAAATTATCAAGATTTGAACATGAAGTTTTGAACAAATAACAAAACTTTCGTTTCCCAGTTAAATCCCGAACAGTGTGAGCCGAGACAGAAAAAAACCGCGTTGACAATTACAAATGTTGGTTGACACGCTCAGAACAAAATGGCGCCTTGCTAATCGTGTGGCTAACGTTATGTGTCCGTAATGTGACGAGGAAAGATGACCTGTTCCATATTTGTCCCCGACTGACTAGATCAAGATTGTCGCTTGACCCCTTGCTTGACCCTCACAGGACGGACTTCCCCGGGAGTCACTCGATGTCCGGCTGTCGTGTGTCCGGAGACCAGCGCGACGCATGGAGCGACAAGGTTGTGGACTCCTCTACAAACCAATCGGTATTGACCATCCATTACGGCCCGATACGGCGAGTTACGGTGTCCATACCACTGGTTATTGGTCAGACAGGACATGTAATGGACTGTTAATGTCCAGTGTAAGACATAATGACCAATTGTTTATTTGTTCGTACATATCTATCTATCTACATAGTGTTTAAGCAGTGTTTTAAAAGTCAGTTTACACATTAATTCACATACTCACGAGGCTCTCGCTGTATACACAAACCAAAGTGTTCGGATTATAGAGGATTGACGCTATACCTAAACCCAGACTATTAAGACAAATAATAATCTATTGTACATAAAAGATTGATCTGTGTTGACGACTTTAAAATTAACAATTTACGATTTCGAAGCAATTACGAGAAAATGAAACTTCAGGACGTGTACGTGCATTCTGAAGGACATACAATCAAGTGTCCGGACTAACGCAGACACACACTGACCCGAGTGGACGAGGGTTAACCTTATATGCACATGTACGTCATTTATTTATCAATAAAGGACAGGGAAGACCTCCGAACTGTACCGTAAACCGTTGAATTCCTGCCAAGAGTGTTGATAACAAGCAACGCTGACCTCATGAAACCGGGTTTGATTGACCGTTCATAACACGGCTAGTCTTGTTCAGAGGTCAAATAAGGACCCCATTATTGACCGCAGTGCACGTTTTTGTGTGACGTCACTAATCGTCTATTTACATATCTGCATGTCTGCCTGGGTGGCTATCCACACGGTCGCCATATCGCTAGTTTCCCGCCGAATGTTTACCCACCATTCAAAGTGACCGTCCCGCCGTGGTCGCCATACTCTACCAAGCTCCAATATAGAAACCCTTGATGATAAGAAATAAAACATGGCGACTCTTATCGATCTAGTAAATCACCCTGTTCACAAGATCAAACGAACGTTTGTCATGCTTTATAAAATGTATGGATTTAAAATGGTACTTAGCTGCCTAGAGAAGCTAGATTTGGCGTTGCCGTAACAGTTTAGCTTACTTCATTTACTCAAGTCTTTTGATCCAGATTCATGATTTATTGCTCGTGAGCCTAGAAGTGCACGTTCTTGCAATGCTTGCTGTTGTCGGAACGGGGTGGATCTCGAAACAAATATCCTTAATAAACTCAAAAGCGTCTTGCTAACGAGGAGTTCCTGGTCGGGGTCACGTGTGATATGGTCCCTACTATATCTCACATTGACTTAAGACTACGCAATAAGCCTGCTTCTTATCTGTAAATTTTGTCGGATTCTCGGGTGGTGTAATTTGGCCGCCACGACACTGTTCCAACTGACGTTGTTACATCTAAATATAGCACATGTATTTTGAGTGGACGTCAAGAAAGAATATCTTAATATAAAATTCCGCTGAATTCCCGAACACACGTAAAATGAAATATTCTTTCTGTTGTTAATTATGTCAAATAAGCTATGGGTACCTTCATGTAGATAGCCGTTCTGTTGGGCAAAGGATCTTGTCCATTATTCATTTTGCTTATGACGATCTTTGTTTGTCTTTGAAACAAAAGTATCCTTCTTCTTCCGCATAGTTCAAGATAACTTGTGTTGTGTTTTTAGCCTATTATTCTTTCATGAGGAAACTCAAGGATGATATTGTACAATTTAAAAAAAAAATCAGCCCTGAAGGTGCCTTTCCGTTTAAAATTCTTTCTGAAAGAGAACAAGTTTTAATTAAAGAAATAAAACGACCCAATATCATATATGCTGATGTTTGCAGGTTTAACAAATTTATTGATATCATAATGTTAGTTTCAAATAAAAATGACAGCTAAAATATATAGAATGAAATTTCCTGTTAGCCCTGAGTCAGCCTTTATAAGTACGGAGTAGGCTGTATATTAACTTTGGGTTCTGTTTCATGTCTGCTTTGTCACTTTGAGGGACACTCGTCGTGTTTGAAGAATACGCCATAAATGTATTTGTAACCATATAATAGATCACGATTTTAAACCTCATAAATTCATTTCTCCTAACTATTTCAGTGCAATAAGATTGAGTGAGAATCCGAGTGTTATATAGTTGTGGCTATATTTTTGTACAGGTTATCTCCCCTGTTCAACCAGAACGTTACACAGCTATATACAACAGTCAGTGCTAAAAGGAGCAAACTTGATCCCATAATTTAAGGACGCCAGTCCAGTTTCTAGTACATTCAATGTTTGTTAATGCATAGGAAAATATTTTTTGTTCAGGTGTTAAAAACTAAATCTCATTAAAGCTATGTATCCTGATCAACTTTATGTGTATGTCTCTATCTGGACACATGTCTATATCTCCAGTGTGTCTCCGTATCCAGACACGTCTCTATATCTCCAATGTGTCTTTGTATCCAGACACGTCTCTATATCTCTAATGTGTAGCCGTATCCAGACGCGTCTCTATATCTCCAAGGTGTCTCCGTATCCAGACACGTCTCTATATCTCCAGTTTGTCTCCGTACCATACACGTGTGTATATCTCCAGAGTGTCTTTATAGTCAGAAATCTGTCTATATTTCCAGTGTGTCTCTTTATCCAGACACGTCTCTATATCTCCAATGTGTCTCCGTTTCCAGACGCTTGTCTGTATCTCCAATGTTTCTCCGTATCAAGACATGTCTCTATATCTCCAGAGTGTCTCCGTATCCAGACCCGTGTCTATATCTCCAGTGTGTCTCCGTATCTAGACACGTGTCTATATCTCCAGTGTGTCTCCGTATCAAGACACGTCTCTATATCTCCAGTGTGTCTCCGTATCCAGACCCGTGTCTATATCTCTAATGTGTCGCCGTATCCAGACAAGTCTTATATCTCCAGTGTGTCTCCGTATCCAGACAAGTCTCTATATCTCTAATGTGTAGCCGTATCCAGACACGTCTCTATATCTCCAATGTGTCTCCGTATCCAGAAAAGTCTCTATATCTCCAGTGTGTCTCCGTATCTAGACACGTGTCTATATCTCCAGTGTGTCTCCGTATCCAGACACATGTCTATATCTCCAGTGTGTCCCCGTAGCCAGACGCGTCTCTATATCTCCAGTGTGTATCCGTATCCAGACACGTGTCTGTCTATATCTCCAGTGTGTCGCCGTATCCAGACGCGTGTCTATATCTTTAGTATGTCTCCGTACCCAGACACGTCTCTATATCTCCAGTGTGTATCCGTATCCAGACACGTGTCTGTCTATATCTCCAGTGTGTCCCCGTATCCAGACGCGTCTCTATATCACCAGTGTGTCTCCGTATCCAGCCACGTCTCTATATCTCCAGTGTATCTCCGTATCCAGACACGTCTCAATATCTCCAATGTGTCTTTGTATCAAGACACGTGTCTATATCTCCAGTGCGTCTCCGTATCCAGACCCGTGTCTATATCTCCAGTGTGTCTCCGGATCCAGACACGTCTCTATAGCTCCAGTGTGTCTCCGTATCCCGACCCGTGTCTATATCTCCAGTGTGTCTCGGTATCCAGACACGTCTATATATCGCCAATGTGTCGCCGTATCCAGACATGTCTCTATATCTCCAGAGTGTCCCCGTATCCAGACACGTCTCTATAGCTCCAATGTGTCGCCGAATCCAGACATGTCTCTATATCTCCTGTGTGTCTCCGTATCCATCTATATCTCCAGTGTGTCTCGGTATCCAGACACGTCTATATATCTCCAACGTGTCTTTGTATCCAGACACGTCTCTCTATCTCTAATGTGTCGCCGTAGCCAGACAAGTCTTATATCTCCAGTGTGTCTCTCTATCTTGACACGTCTCTATATCTTCAAGACATGTCTCTATATCTCCAGAGTGTCTCCGTATCCAGACCCGTGTCTATATCTCCAGTGTGCCTCCGTATCCAGACACGTCTCAATATCTCCAATGTGTCTTTGTATCAAGACACGTGTCTATATCTCCAGTGCGTCTCCGTATCCAGACCCGTGTCTATATCTCCAGTGTGCCTCCGTATCCAGACACGTCTCAATATCTCCAATGTGTCTTTGTATCAAGACACGTGTCTATATCTCTACTGTGTCGCCGTATCCAGACACGTGTCTATATCTCCCGTGTGTCTCCGTATCCAGACGCGTCTCTATATCTCCAGTCTCTCTCCGTACCATACACGTGTGTATATCTCGAGAGTGTCTTTATAGTCAGAAATCTGTCTATATTTCCAGTGTGGCTCTTTATCCAGACACGTCTCTATATCCCCAGTGTGTCTCCGTATCCAGCCACGTCTCTATATTTCCACTGTGTCTCCGTATCCAGACACGGCTATATATCTCCAATGTGTCGCCGTATCCATACACGTCTCTATATCTCCAATTTGTCGCCGTATCCAGACACTTCTCTATATCTCTAATGTGTCGCCGTATCAAGACACGTCTCTATATCTCCAATGTGTCGCCGGATCCAGACACGTTTCTATATCTCTAATGTGTCGCCGTAGCCAGACAAGTCTTATATCTCCAGTGTGTCTCCGTCTCCAGACACGTCTCTATATCTCCTGTGTGTCTCCGTATCCATCTATATCTCCAGTGTGTCTCGGTATCCAGACACGTCTATATATCTCCAATGTGTCGCCGGATCCAGACACGTTTCTATATCTCTAATGTGTCGCCGTATCAAGACACGTCTCTATATCTCCTGTGTGTCTCCGTATCCAGACAAGCCTCTATTTCTTCAGTGTGTCTCCGTATCCAGCCACGTCTCTATATTTCCACTGTGTCTCCGTATCCAGACACATGTCTATATCTCCAGTGTGTCTCGGTATCCAGACACGTCTATATATCGCCAATGTGTCGCCGTATCCAGACGCGTGTCTATATCTTTAGTATGTCTCCGTATCCAGACACGTGCCTATATCTCCAGTGTGTCTCCGGATCCAGACACGTCTCTATAGCTCCAGTGTGTCTCCGTATCCAGCCACGTCTCTATATCTCCAATGTGTCACCGTATCCAGACACGTCTCTATATCTCCAATGTGTCGCCGAATCCAGACATGTCTCTATATCTCCAGTGTGTCTCCGTATCCAGACACGTCTCTATATCTCCAGTGTGTCTCCGTATCCAGACACGTCTCTATATCTCCAATGTGTCTCCGTATCCAGACACGTCTCTATATCTCCAATGTGTCTCCGTATCCAGACACGTCTCTATATCTCCAATGTGTCTTTGTATCCAGACACGTGTCTATATCTCTAATGTGTCGCCGTATCCAGACACGTCTCTATATCTCCAGTGTGTCTCCGTATCCAGACACGTGTCTATATCTCCAATGTGTCGCCGTATCCAGACACGTCTCTATATCTCCAATGTGTCTCCGTATCCAGACACGTCTATATATCTCCAATGTGTCTTTGTATCCAGACACGTCCCTATATCTTTAATATGTCGCTGTATCCAGACACGTCTCTATATCTCCAGTGTGTCTCCGTATCCAGACACGTGTCTATATCTCCAATGTGTCTCCGTATCCAGACATGTCTCTATATATCCAGTGTGTCTCCGTATCCAGACACGTCTCAATATCTCCAATGTGTCTTTGTATCCAGACACGTCTCTATATCTCTAATGTGTCGCCGTATCCAGACACGCCTCTATATCTCCAATGTGTCACCGTATCCAGACACGTCTCTATATCTCCAGTGTGTCGCCGTATCCAGACGCGTCTCTATATCTCCAATGTGTCGCCGTATCCAGACGCGTGTCTATATCTTTAGTATGTCTCCGTATCCAGACACGTCTCTATATCTCCAATGTGTCACCGTATCCAGACACGTCTCTATATCTCCAATGTGTCGCCGAATCCAGACATGTCTCTATATCTCCAGTGTGTCTCCGTATCCAGACACGTCTCTATATCTCCAGTGTGTCTCCGTATCCAGACACGTCTCTATATCTCCAATGTGTCTCCGTATCCAGACACGTCTCTATATCTCCAATGTGTCTCCGTATCCAGACACGTCTCTATATCTCCAATGTGTCTCCGTATCCAGACACGTCTCTATATCTCCAATGTGTCTCCGTATCCAGACACGTCTCTATATCTCCAATGTGTCTCCGTATCCAGACACGTCTCTATATCTCCAATGTGTCTCCGTATCCAGACACGTCTATATATCTCCAATGTGTCGCCGTATCCAGACGCGTCTCTTTATCTCCAATGTGTCGCCGTATCCAGACACGTCTCTATATCTCCAATGTGTCACCGTTTCCAGACACGTCTCTATGTCTCCAGTGTGTCTCCCTATCCAGACACGTCTCTATATCTCCAATGTGTCTCTTTATCCAGACGCATGTCTATATATCCAGTGTTTCTTTGCATTCATTCACGTGTCTATATCTTCAGTGTGTTTCCGTATCCAGACACGTGTCTATATCTCCAGTGTGTCTCCGTATCCAGACGCGTGTCTTTATCTTTAGTATGTCTCCCTATCCAGACACGTCTCTATATCTCCAATGTGTCTCCGTATCCAGACGCGTGTCTTTATCTCCAATATGTCTCCGTATACAGACACGTCTTTATATCTCCAGTGTGTCTCTCTATCTTGACACGTCTCTATATCTCCAATGTGTCTCTTTATCCAGACGCATGTCTATATATCCAGTGTTTCTTTGCATTCATACACGTGTCTATATCTTCAGTGTGTCTCTATATCGTCAAGTTGACTCTATATCCAGACATATCTGCATATCTCTATGGTGTCTCGGTATCCAGAATCGTCTCTGTATCTCCAGTGTGTCTCCGTAGCTAAACACATCTTTATATCTCCGGCGTTGTTCTTTCTTTTCTCTCGACCTGTGTCTCTATCATAGGCATTTACCTCCATCAGGCATATTTTTTCACTCTGTGGGAATGACATTCTTATTTTCTCTCTCTCCTGGCGATCTGTCTCTCCGCCCCAGACATTATCCCCAATTCCACTAATTTCTTATTCCTCCTTTATCTCCCCTGACGATCTGTCTCTCCGCCCCAGACAATAGCGCAATTTCCTTGATCTCTCATTCCATCTTTCTCCCTCCTGGCGATCTGTGTCTCCGCCCTAGACATTAGCGCAATTCCCTTGATCTCTTATTCCATCTTTCTCTCTCCTGACGATCTGTCTCTCCGCCCCATACACTAGCGCAGTTTCCTTGATCACTTATTCCATCTCTCTCTCTCCTGACGATCTGTCTCTCCGTCCCAGACACTACTTCCAATCCACCTATCTCTTATCTATTTTTCTCTCCTGACAAAACTTAACGCCATCTGCCTGTTTCTTACATCTCTCTCTCCTTGCGATCTGTCTCTCTGTTACCGACATCCTTCCTTTCTCTAATTACCTGGCCTGTTACAGATTTTTCTCCCTTGGCGATCTGTCTCTCCGCCCCAGGCATTAGCGCGATTCCGCTTATCGATCTCTTATTCCACCTTTTTCTCTCCTGGCGGTCTGTTTCTCCGCCAAAGACATTTTCCAACACCTATTCTGTTTTTACTCATTCTTTCTCTCTCTTGTGCGATCTATCTCTCCGTCCCAGACATTAGCTCCACTCCGCCAGCCGGAGATGGCAGGGTCGGTGGTCTGGCCCGCCAGTCGGTTGATGGATCGGCGCAGTGGGTAACTGACAGCTACACGGATAGCGAAATTTGAGAAGAATTTCATTGTTAATAGAACATTAGGATGAAAATAACACATTGACAAAAGAATTCTTTAATAGATATAATTATGTTTGTTCTCCATTCTGAGGAACATGGACCAGGGACGGTGTTGGGAGAGTATATTTTTCCAGCTGCCATTTCCTGCCGCCATTACAAGAGAGTTCCGTCTCCCCTCCTTTTCTACATCTGTTGTTGCCATGACAATACATGCTACGTGTCAAGTAAAACAAGTTACGTATCTAGCACTGACATGCACGTGTAGAGGTTGTCATAGGTACGAATAACAAGACAACCCATCAACAGTTGGAACAGTGGCAGTCTTAAGCCGTCCCACTTCCAACATGAGAATGATCTTTATCGCCCAAACGCTCAATCCTCAGATTACGTGTCATGAGAGTAGATGGTTAAAAAAACTACCAAGAAAACATAAATTGGTATTATTACGTTCGCTCAAATCGACGTTGATATTTGATAACAAAACATATGACTCTTGTCAAATCTTAAACTATATCCATCTCGGTAAACGCTACTTATGAAAATCGTGATATGAAAGGCTTTGACCACGTCAAAACTGGAATAAAACTGGTAGTGAAAATTTCGGTTCTGATAACTAAATGTAGGCCACCATGCAATGTGTTAATACATTTCAAACCAACCGTCTTTTTTCATATTATATCAACGTAAACCAACAATATATCTTTCTATATCATTCACCCAGACACTAGCCCATTTCGAAAGAGCTGTAATTTGTGAAGAAGATATACACCTATAAACGCTAAGCGAAAAACTCCTCTAGATCACACAAGAAGAAAAATATTAAAAAAAAATATCGTCCTGAGAAAATCTACTCTCGAAAGAGAAAAAAATGTCGCACACGATTTTGTATAGTCAATCACTGTAAACAAGGTAGTCATAAAGTAGAGGTGGATTTGTTTAGACGGTGATTTTTAAAGGCGTATGCTACCCTACATGTTATACTTGTTATGTAAGAGTTATCTCCCGTTATCTTCTATACGTAATTCTAGTATTTCAGAATTTCTTTAACGTGACTAATGCATTCTTGAAAAACATGTCATTATTTAATTAACTTAATTAAAATATGGTTTATTATTTATATTTTTACCTGTTTAGTTAGAAATCTTTTGTACAGGAGATGCAAATCTCTGTAAGGTTAATATAGCATTAACTTATACGGATTTATCTCCACTTTTTAATGTGTTTTTTATTTAACACAAAAAAATCACACTTCTGTGATATATTCTCGAAAGACAGTCGTATTGTTGTGATTTTGTTTTATGTTTTTGTTTAAAAGTACGTCGCAAATTAATACCAGCTTTTACAAATATCTTTGCAGCCCGGAATAAAATATAAACAAAAGACAAAAAAGCAAAGACAAACGGACTACAATTCTATAGTTTTAAAGACAATAAGGCGAACTGAAATGACGTAAAAACACTTAAAATACACTCATACAAACATAAAGACGAAACCTGGTGTTCCGGAAGGGTAAGCGTTTCTCTCGCCATGTGTGGCACACTTCATGATGTCTCCCGTCAAATCTGGGAAGTTTGTTGGCCACCAAAAGGTCAAATCTCACAGTTAATAAGTGTCAGGTGCTAAAATATCATTGACGAAAGGTATGTTTTCCAGTATACACGCAATGCCTGAGTGAGACAGTAACTTTTAACTCTTTTTTACAATAAACTGTATTTAACCGCGAACTTCTATAATTCTGAAACACATGGCACGTTATTGTGTTATGTTCATTTTTACATTTTCAGTTTCTGGTTAAACTAGAGAAATGTAAAACAACACCTTGATAATTTATTAAAGCACTGTAACACTTACTATTGTAGCTCGAACCGCCAGCGTGACCCGGCTACACTAACGAGGCTGGTCACAATGGTAGATGTTACACAGCAGATTGACTCTGAAATTCTTCAGATATAAAGAAAAGATATTTCGTTTGCAATAGTACACCTTGGACTTGCATTCGAAATATATGTATAAACTTAATCAATTACAACTTTGACCAACAAAGTTTTTTTCTTCAAAGTATATAATTATTAATGCTAAAATCCTTAAAGTGAGTAAGTTGAGGATGGCTATGTTCCCCTTGAAGTCTCAATGTTTAAACTTTTATTTTTTATTTGATTCGGGAGTGACGCCACCTTTTTCAACATAAAGTTTTCAAACTGTAATACCTCATAACTCAAACAAACGTAACGCGAGTATTACTTTGACTAAAACGAGGTACGAGGGAGCAAAACATGGCGGCTTTTTACCTAGATCCATTTAATGCGCATGCGTCGTAGGCCTCAATCATCCGTCAACCTCCACGAGAAAAATATCAACACATTCGCCGAGGTGACGATATGTCCATGGTAATATGTCTGAAATGTCTAAAGTGGTCCCAGGGAATGGATTAAAAAGTGTGACGTAATTTTGTAAGATTTATTTTCAATCGTTCACATTGTAGCCTGTTGGAGTTTAGGTGGCGACTATAGTGGACCAAGCTGTGTCTCTGAACTCTGGAGCGCTCCAATACAACACCCCAATCCCATATACATGGTCCCCGACACGAGCAGGTGTGGTTCGTCCCGTTTCAGATGAAACCTTTACTTGTGAATTGCCTTTTTCCCGACGAGAGTAATTGACTCATGTGATGATCGGCAAAAAAATACAAACCTCATTAGCAGTAGGCCTAGCGTGGTCAAACCCCGTATATATCTGTTATACGTTGAGGCTACCGTGCACACTTAACATCTGATTTGTGTTCGAGTTATCGCCCATTTTCAATAAGCTTTATTCAGAATTATAATTTGTGATCAATTCATACATATGTCTTTCAAAACTTATCACATTTTATTAATGAAATCTAAATTCTAATTCATTAACGCAACTTGAATTTAATTTTAGTCTTCAAAAGGAAACAAACCTTTCTTAACTGCCATAGATTAATATTTTTTGTAGAAAAGTTTCGGACTCCTCCGTTATTCAATCTCACTGACATGTACTGATTTACGTCGTGTCAATTTTGATGCAGAAGATTTTAACAAAACGAGTTCGTTTAAAAAGAAATTTGCCGTAAGTCTACCATGTTACAATTCAGACAAGAAAAACAATACAATGTAAACTAGCTAATGGCGTTAATGTATTTAATAATGCAAGTAAGAAGAATATTACCGACGCAGGTTGACGCTCATTTACACCCTAATAAGGGGACACGCAGAGATGAAATGTGGACCATATATCATTGTAGCAATGGTCAGTCACAGTGGGACGATGTTGAACGGATCGGAACTGGTCACCAGCGACGTGAAGAAATTCTCAGACCAGTGACTAGATCACTACATCAGCCTATCCATCCATTTACAGTGGTGATGTATATGCTCGTCTTTGTCCATAAGCAAAATCCCATTAACACTTAAACCATTAGTGGCGGTATGGACGCCTGCTTTACAGCATCGCTCTCCCCAGCGCACACTCACGGCGATGCACGGGCTTTTCCGGAGGGAGGGCTCCCTCGCGCCTTGATGGATGTGCTTCATAGGGCCATGAATCAGACCCTTAAGAGACCCCTTAACAATGCGGCCCCTATAGGACTCACTCTAGTCACCACCATCAAAATTATTTTCTTCATAAGATACATGTCATCACTGTTTCGCCAGACTTAACGGATATATTTTATCATCTCATTGCGGTTCAGACGCTGTCGTGTTTTTGTCTTAGAAAAATATTTGTCATATTAATAAATCTTATATTTGTCATTTTGATCATGGACGGGTTTGATGTATGCAATACTGGTTACACCACCAAAGATGTTTCAAAATGGAGAAAAGGAATTTCCGCAAAGGGTTAGTAATATCGACATAGCGTGTTCTATCCTTTTCATAATTTTACAAATGTTGCATTTTGAACAGTTAAGCCTGAAACGACTGACAGTTTGACAGAATCGTCAACATTTTCAAAAATATGTTTTTAAATGACGTATATAATTAAGGTTTTTCGAGTAAAATCGAACTTACGGTGATTTCGGTATACTTACATTGTATGTTTCTAACATAAATCTAATGTGATTAACAATAATCAAAAATAAATTTAAAAAAAAAGTAGAGTTATATGGTAAAAAAATCCGAAATACATATAAGATAATTTCCTTGTTCTAATTTCACACTGAAACAAACACATTTACAACGGGATATTGCTCATAAAGTACAAAATGACACAAAAACAATTGGGATCCCTAACGCGAATATCATCAATTTCTACGCAATCGACAACTGTGACAGTTTTCAAATGTACTGGTCGTTCCATTTGGGGGTGTTGACATTCGTGATTGAGATTTGATCATCAGAGTGTCATTGTATCAGTCGAGTAGGGCGGGCTTGTCACCATCTTTGACACTTCGACGTAACCACGTGGTACACCAAACCCGGCCTTGGACGGTCCAGAGCAGGGGTGTGACGTCAGCGCATAACCGGAACTGACAGGATTGACAAAAAATACGAAACGGGCGAAAAACAAACGAATGAATATTTTGTGTGAAAGGAATGGCGCGAAAGTAACACGAAAATTAGTAAATTTGTGGATGGAAATGTCAACATGGATAAAAAAGGTTACATTTGTTAAAAGTGATCAGACTCAGCTGACATTTTTGTTGATTGTCTATTAGTGCAAAGTTGCGTCGCTGAGTTGGCGCTGTTAGATTGTGGCACACAGAGATAGGCAACAGATATTACATTACTGCTTTCATGTGTTCACATGCTGATTTGTATCATTTCGTTGTTTTGTCTCGTCGTTCCGAAATGACATATTCTAATATATATAATAATTCTAATTGTTTGGTATTTTATGTCCCAGAAAGACGAGAATTTACAAACCTTAATTCAGATTTGTTAAATCTGCTGTTTACGAAACAACAGAAAGGCGAGATTTGTACGCCTATAGAAATTATAAGTCGCTAACTAACGTACATTTTTCTTTTTTTCTCGGAGTTATTTCTTGTCTTATTTAGGAACGGAAAGACTAACGAAAGAGATTCAAGCAAACTTTTGAATCTCATCTTCTCGGAAAGAAAGGACGAAACAACAAAATGGCGAAAATCAACCACCTAACATAATATACCAGACCCCTGGTCGCCGCATATGTTTTATATTGTTCAATTCGATAAAGCGCGAAGGATTCCTAGCCAGTCTTCATTCTTTGTCCCCTGTTTAGTTAGAACACAACAATGACAAATTTCTAATATTTGAGGCGGACCCCGGAGCCGGACCGAGGTCAGCTAATATTAAATACGGAAGAGGGCAGATATAGCCGGAAGCAGACGATATCCTCGGATGCGGGCTGATACGGAAAAGTAATTATACAAACGGAAAATATCGACGGTTGGATTTTAAATTATTAACGTATGCAGTTTGAGTAATAAGTTTAACAATGAAGATGATAAATCATTTTATAAATTTCATTTTGTCATACATATGATGATGAAATCGATTCTTAGACATACCTTGACATGCCAGCCCCGGATTTTACAGTATGTGCCAAATTTTATAACGAATAGAAAAGAAAGATTGAAGCGACTTAAAGACAAATTGACTGACAGATATCAAGGAAGATTTTACAATATAATAAAATAAGTTGGCAACGGGAAAATGACGAAGATTGTTTTCTTTGAGTTTAAAGTTTGAATTTAATGACCCATCTACATTGTGCGATAAAATAATTTGGTAAGAATATTTAACCATTTTTTTAATGTACCCTCGTGATCCATCTTGCTCAACGACATGCGCATCGCTGTTGTTCGATATGACTACATATGGTTTAGCAGATACGAACATTAAAAATTAAATTTAGATAGAAGCAACTTTAAACATAATCCTTAGAATAATAGAAATTTCTACTTATCAGTCTTGGTCAATACGAGTGATAAAGAAGGATCAGATTGACTCACCATTCCATGTATGTCCTCTGCTTCGGACATTCGGAACTCGGTTGTGGTGTCTCTTGCACAGTTTTTCTAGAGAGGCTCCGAATAAGGGAAAATATGATCGGGAAGCTCGAACGCGTGAGACTGGGATGATGTTTTATTACCCCGTCATGTGATAAATATTATCCAATCAGATACACTGTGATGAAGGTGATGTGTAATTTTAATTACTGTATAATAGATATGTGTCTACTGTGTGAGTGTATGTGTGTGTAAAATACACAAACACGGTTGACAATCGGTACTGGGAATACTATGCTTTTACCTTGGTGTTCGACCTCTTACAATAACGCACTTGCTATATATATATATAGGTTCTTCCCTTCCCACAAGGGTAAAACAACTATTGTTTATTTTACATTCACCAACTATATATAAATGTTTTATTATCTTATTATTGTTTTTTACTTAACCGAATATTTAGGTCGAATTAGAAAATCAAGATGGGGTCCGTTTGTGTGCAATAGGTAAGAGTGCAATATATAGATCGAAAGGAAAAAAATCAAATATGTTCCAGGTGCATGTGTAGCAGTTAGAGATCGAACGGAAAATCAAGACGTTTTCCGAAAGTGTGCAGCAGTTAGAGATCAAATTGAAAATCCAGACGTGTTCCGAAAGTGTGTAACAGTTAGAGATCGAAAGAAAAGTCTAGAAGTGTTCCGAAAGTGTGAAGCAGTTAGAAATCGAATGGAAATCGGAGTAAGTGTAGACGTGCAATGGTTGGTGTTTATAGGAATAAAAGAAAGTATTTATACTAGTTTTGATAGAGACCACATAGTGTATACTGTTAAAGGAGAGAAACTTCGCGGTGTGGAAATATTCGCGTTTTTTTCGCGTTCAGTAAATTAGCGCGAAAATATCAACACGCGAATATATATTTATAGATTTTAGGGATGGATTATAGAAATATATAATAGATATATAGAATAGATATATAGAATAGATATATAGAATAGACATAATAGATACAATGTTTATATAGGAACAATTACAAACAATTACAAACGCAAAAATGTCCACACCACGACCAGTTAATGAGTCATAACGCGAACATTCCTTCACGCGACTTTTATAATATCTGATAAAGTGCTTTCATCAGCGATGTAATATTCTTTTTTATTTTATACAATTTGTCTGATTAACTCGTGGTTTTTCGTCTCGAAATGCATTTTCGATTAAATGACTCTGGCAGGTTTACGAAACTGTTGTGGGATTAAAATATTTTAACAGTAACCAGAACAAATAAACACTGAGAATTACACGAAATAACATAGAACAGAATGCCATTTAATAACTATTAGAAATTATTGCCATTGTTAGAATAGAGAAGTTCCACGCCGCATTTTTATTGTATATAGGCCATAGAAAGTTTTTTTTAGTTAAATTTGTTTCATTTTACCTGTACTCATACCGTCTTCATTGTGAAAAAGATAATTATAACAAATTTAATGTTTTTCGTTTATATCACTTTGTTATATAGCAAATGGGCAAGTAACGCTAAGTCAGGAGAAAATGCGGGACAAATTGGAACTTTCCTTCGTTGAAGATACCAAAAAAATGGTTTGGACTCTCTACTGGTCACACTATGGTCACAACTGGCTCTTTAGAGGATCTTAAAAAAAGTCGCTGAATATAAATCATTAATGATTCTGTTTTTTTAACGAGGGACTGCAAACATACATCTATTAAAAACATTTGACGTTTCGTTAGAAAATTCCAATCTTAGGAAAAATGTATGTTCATCTCAAAAAGTCTTTTCTACGACGAGCACTTCTCGGATGACACCGAGTCATGTACAGAATTGTGAAAACCTAGTTAGTTTTTGTCTCTCATTGCCGACTACCACACGCAGATTATGTGTACTCTTGTTAAAAGTGTCTCCGGTACGACCTGCTGTAATCAAACCGGTGCCTGTATCAATAATAGATACAGCCTCTCCATGGCCGTTTGTTGTTGTCTTCCTCACTCTTATACGAGAGGCAAAACCGTGTCATGAACTGAATGGGTTCTGTTTTTGTTGAATGCGATTATCATTTTACATTTACAAATTATCATGATTGCTTTATCAATAATAAAATATTTATTTTATATTATTTTTTCTTTCTTTAATGTTTATAACAAATGTAATATAATTAATTTCATACACGGATTGTTTTAATTTTTGGTGTGTAGCTCGTCTCTGTACTTAAAACGTTCGCTGCATACCCTTATGGATCTTGTAAAGTAAAAACATAATGAGCAACTGTCAACGAAATAACGAAATAAATGAGAATATGTGGGTTCAAAAGATTATTTTAAAGTTTAAATAGATTTTTCATGTGGTTATAAGTGTACTTCCTGCACATGCGCATGAGTCAATGACTTACTTTGAGCATTTACGCAACACAGTCTCTCAATTTTGATTTGCTATCGCAATGCACGCCTCCTGTGCTGGATAACACAAATCCAATTGCAACTCGACCGTTGCAAGTTCTAAGGTCAGAAAGGTTTTCAAACTGAAGTCTAAGAAAAACACCTAGAATAACAAAACACAAATGACACGCGCTCTCGTGCACGTCCGTTCCGAGTTTTCCTCGATTGATTAAGTGAAATTGAGAAACAAAGCTTACGGGCAAATTTCATTAACTCAGAGAAGTTTATGATTGAAAAAATAACACGTTAGGTGGCGCTGTACGTGCAACGGCACGTGTAAGGTATGGACAGCGCACGACCATAGCGTGTGGCATTCTGAGGACGAAATCAGATTTAATTTCTGCCATATTTTTTAGAATTGTTACTTTTTGCCGTTTTATTGAGCGTTTGAATTAATTTAATAAGATTTCAAGAGAAACATGGCTGCGAAAGCGGAAGTGTATATCAAATTAGATTTTTTTATCGCAGAGGATTAGCGTGCATAATAAATGACAAAGACCATTAACGACATGCCTAGAGGACTTAAAATAACACCGTTTTGGTAAAATTGGCACCTTTTGTACGTGAATAGCCACGTTTCGTGTATTGGAATATGCCATATCGATATTAGGAAAGTTAAGCATATAGGGCACCACATCATTAACGAGAGATAGTATTTCCTTCTCCGAAGTATCATTTCCATTCCTCCAGTGCATTACACATGTAATAAAAAATGAGAAACATTTTATTTTCTGACAAACTAAGTATTATAGCTATTAACATTTTATAACATGCAAAGTTTAACACATGGTTTGCGCTGCTTTACTCTTGCTCCGTAATCCGATTTGTTGTTTGATACGCTCTCATTTGTTTTAACAGCTAGGTCCATAAAATTACCATAACATAACGTGCAGGTCTAAGCTTAAATGTTTCTAGCTAAAGCCTGATTACGTAATCAGCCTAGACTGACGTCGCCTTTACCTTTCCAATGAGTTGTATTTGGACTACATATGTGCCCATATAATCTTACAGATACTATATGGTGCGATTTATGATAGTTCCGAGTCGATTTGTTTCCAATAGTTTTCTGCTTCCTTAAAAACCTTTTGTACTTCCTGCGTACCAATAACAGGTAAGCATTTACGCAGTACCTTTGCAGAATGACGCCCTTGCGAATCTAGTGCTGAATTCCGAGATTTGATTTGATTTGATTTGGTTTGATGTCCTATTAACAGCTAAGGTCATTTAAGTACGTGCCTCCATGTGTGTGCAAGAGACACATTATGTTGGTGTATTTGCCTCCTTGTGATAACGCGGATCTGATGCCGACTTTATAGTGCTATCTCACTGAACTACCATGCCGAAGGCAACCAGCAAAGCATTCCGCCCAGCCGTATTCTACTGGCACGGGTAAGCCAGGTTTTGCTAGTACCCTCGATGCTGAACTTTGTTTGAAGTATCGATAAGAATATTGGTTGTACATAATCATGTACATGTATTTGAAGGTGGAGACCTTGTCTATACCTATGATGATGTTGGTGGTGTTTGGAGGTGGAGACCTTGTCTATATCTATGATGATGTTGGTGATGTTTGGAGGTGGTTACCTTGTCTATATCTGTGATGATGTTTGTGATGTTTGGAGGTGGTTACCTTGTCTATATCTGTGATGATGTTGGTGATGTTTGGAGGTGGTTACCTTGTCTATATCTATGATGATGTT
>NW_018404715.1:320515-356640 GCF_002113885.1 Mizuhopecten yessoensis
ACCTTGTCTATATCTGTGATGATGTTTGTGATGTTTGGAGGTGGTTACCTTGTCTATATCTGTGATGATGTTTGTGATGTTTGGAGGTGGTTACCTTGTCTATATCTGTGATGATGTTGGTGGTGTTTGGAGGTGGAGACCTTGTCTATATCTGTGATGATGTTTGTGATGTTTTGATATGTTCTTTTTGTATGTATCTAGAATGTCCATCTCATAATACAGAAAATATTGACTGTGTTGCATATTTGTTTAACATGATATGTGTATACAAGGCTTTTATTCTTGTTATCATTATTCGAACGTTATGTTATTGTATGTCATGTTTCTGTTCTGTTCGTTGAAGTATTGCTTAGATTAACTAAGTTATTATCCCGGTTTTGTGTAAATTTCACTTTTTTAATAACCAAAGCCTTCTCCATTGGTGCTTTGGACATCGCCAATTTGTGTAATGTTTACTTTTTATTGTTCCTCAATATTGTTCTTGTTTGATGCTTTCGTTCCGTTTGCTCTTAAAATATAACCATTCTTATCTCCAGGTTTCTTTTAGTTTGTAACTGAAACGTCATTCATTTTTACATTATGGTTCCTTGAACACCTCTTATTTTGATCATAATTCTGTCATGTTTTTGTTTCTTACCATTTAGTCTTATGACTTTGTTCGTAAAAACTCATCGTCATTTTGTTCCATGATTTTGTTCAGTTTGTGTCTTGAACTTCTTCAGTATGCTTCCAGTTTTCGTTTCGTTTCCGAATTTTCTACATTTATATCATGGCCAGTCGGTTCCATGATTTTCTTCCGTTTTCCTATTTTTTCTTATTTTTTAGTTCCGTTCGTTTCTTTACCGTCGTCAACCTGTTCCTCGATGTCGTTCCGTTTGTTCCTCTGTGTTATGGCTGTGTTCCTATTGTTTCTAAGTCAGCATCAATCTGTCTCTTGTCTTTGTTCTGTTTGTTTCTATGATTTTGTTTTCATATGCACAAAAAACAACGCTCATCTGTTCAATATTTGCGTTCCGTTTATGCTCTGAATGTAAATAATGACTTCGTTTCGTTTCTTCTTTTAGATTATTGTCTGTCTGTTTCATATTTCGTTCCTTTAAAAATCAATTATCAATATAGGTCCTGATAAAATGTCTGCCCTTACCTTACAGGATGAGTCTCTGTTACAGTCTAGGAAGAATAACCGTTGATGAGTGTCCGGATTTTCCAGTCTAAGAGAATTATTAATTGAACTATCATCTCAGTCTGTTTATGTCAAGGTGTCGTGTTTCAGTCTACCCCGAACGCTACTCAGCATTTCGTTTGTCCCCCGGGAGGGACTGGGAGGGGAGGGACCGCGCCTTCACTAGTGTCGGTGGCTGAGTGATGAGGACTTAATACGGTATGTCAGACCAATGCGGAAACCGCTGGCTATCAGTCATAATTAACATACAAACCGGACAGGTAACGATGTTTCCGGACGTCTCTCGAGAAATTACAATGGTGAATATGATTCTAAAACAACTCTCATGAGCCAGTATGTTGTTTTATGTAAGTACAGCACCGTTTAATAAATGAAATTATATCAAATATATGACTCATCTTAATTCCTTTTTTGCATCAGAAAGCAATTTTTGGAAGCGCTATAATGCTATAAAACCTTTTAGAAAATGCGAATATCACAATACGTATTTATTTTCTTATAGAGCCATGCCATGAATACAATATATTAAATACTTGCGGTGTTTTACGATCTTGATCAATCACATGCGAAAACCCCATAAAACATTTTCTTTGAACATATGACAAATCATCCGTGTGCTTGTGATAAATACAAGACTGCCAACAGCGGAAGAAATATAATTTTCTTTGTTTTAATATATCTTAAACTGAAAAAAGGAAATATTTTTGATACATAAGATCCTGTCCTGTCGCTGACACCTGCAGACTGGTTTACTGAGCTGCAGCTTTCTTGCGCAACTCATTTCTGAAAGTTCCGTCGAAGGTTTTTTTTCATTTCCGATTTTGGTCAGGCAGCCATCTTGTTTATGGTGATGAGCCAGTGGTTAATTACCCATCACCCCACGCGAGCGTTCCCATGTTGCATGCGCAATAAAGCCATAGTAAGGACGATTTGTTCTATAAGGTTCTTCGGGTGATCGAGAGTGCTTTGTTTTTCGGCCTCCTGAACAATATATTTCTTATTTATTTGTCACATGGAAACTCAAGCCATCTGGTGTTATCGTCTCTAAGTTTCCCAACTTCCTCTTATTTCAAACTTGCTTGATTAGTGATACCATAGTCGGCGATTTATGACCACAAAATCTATTTTCTCGCCTAAACCGTGAATTGAATATTGGTAGTTGATTATTAATTTGTAATTGATACTGTGTTCAGATATTCCCCGTTGAGAGCAATGAATAACGAAAGGAATGGGTCCTACATCCTAAATCGCCGATGTTTAGTCTTGTTCAGGGGATCATGAAAACCGTCCTATTATAAAAAAGCTTGAAAAGAAAATAGTTTTATGTCGCTTATTTCACAGCGACAAAGGGACTGGACGATAACGCTGGCTTTATTGAATCACGTGAACCGTTCCGTAGTATTCTGTATCCAATCATCCAAGTAAAAAAACTATCTGATTGGCTTCTCAGGGAATTTCAACTGGGATCAATATACCAAACTTAGTTTCTTTAGGGAAAATAAATTGTGTCCATAATTTGGGTAAATAGGTGGCTGTCACTCTCAAACAAATGAAATACGGGATCGTGGGTTTCAAATTACGCAAGGGACCTCGCACTGAAGCGCCCCCTGTCCATTGTTTCTGCACATGATTACGCCTCCATAACCGATTTATCATTATCGTCTTTCAAGCAACAACGGTTAAATGGTAATGTACAACTTGGACTTCTAAGGAGACTTCTACTCCAGCTTTAGGCTAGCGTTAAACATGTAAATACTCAAGAATATCCAGTTTACGGGGTTTTTTTCCGGATAAAGGTACAGTTGGTTTGGTCTGACATTTAGGATGTATTGGTCATGATAGTGTACAAGTCGCTTTTCATTGATATCAAAATACAAATAAATCAAAAATAAGAAAGTCAATACTACAGTAACCATAAGATTTCGCCGAGATGGCAAAATATACATTTACAATTTTGTTCTGAATGTCTATCGTAATGTATTTCATATCTTAATATCTTGATAATGATTTATTGATTGCCCATTGCTAAACTGACAATCGTTATGTTTTCAGATGAACATTATTTACCTATCATTTGACTTACACAATAGACTTATATTTCATGTGGTGCAAAGTCAGGCTAGGAATAGTACGGTGTTATGTGTGTATCGCAATTTCGTATTGATAAATACAAAAATGGAACACGATATTAAGTCAGGAAAATAGCGAGGTATACCAAGTAGGAGCAATACTGAAGTAGTATCCACATGTCAAGTGAATAGTGAGACGTCGGTATGTTAACTGTGACATATCTGGGATAGTTTGTATAGAGGCATGCATGTATGTATGGGAGAATAGTAGCAGTATCATCGAAACGGGTGAAGTAAAACTTTAAATGTGTCAAGCAGAAGGTTTAATAGGTCAAGTCAATACCGAAATATGTCAGTTAATAGTTAATATGTTAAACATGTAACAGATATATAGTGGAAGGTGTTAAGTGGTTAGAGTCCAGTCGCACTGGTAACAACATGTATTTACTTACACTGAGTTCCAAACTGTTACATTTCAGCAAAGGCAATAACAGACTTTTCGTCAATTTGTTAATATTTCATCATGAAATTTGACAGGAAAAATAATAACACATTTAGTTCTGTAAGAACATTTCTCTACTTTTACCGTTTTCAACATAAATAACAAAATGGTGTCTGAAGGCAGGATGTCTTTGTATTAGTTAATTGCGTTGTATCTCAAATGTCATAATAATATCAATTGTAATTAACTATTATTTCAGATTTATACTGCTGATGTGGGTACTTCCTCTGTGATTCAACATAGCCTCTGTCGTTCAAACTTTCTAGTAAAATTGATAGAATACAAGTAAGAATAATGTCAGTGGAAACAATATTTAACTCAAGGATGATTATACAAAATTTGTATATGCAATATGTCCTCATTTTTTGGTGGAAATATTGAATGAGTTGAAAAACAATACATAAAATATGTCGTGCAAAAACAATACATACAATATATCGTGCAAATACATATGATATATGAATTGAAATGTAAACTCTTTAATGATAAAAGTAAGCAAGGTGTGTACGATTAACATATACATTTTGATTAAATATATTAAAACAATTAATACAAAATGTAAGCACATGTGATATATAAACTAACATTGTTAAAAAAAGGGTTTCATTTAAGATAATAAATACATAAAACATGTAATGCATTACTTGTCAAATGTTGGATAAAAACAATTATGATAGAAAAAATAAAAATGCAAAAGCCTAATTATGATAGAAAAAATAAAAATGCAAAAGCCTAATTATGATAAATATAGCATGATTATTATGTATGTTTCTCTATGGCAAAACCTTGCATTGCATACACCATAGTATACATGTTTGTTGTGATGTTCAACTCTCCAGCCAAGCAATCCCTATCAGGACCAAAATACATTACCCAAATTGTTTTGTAGTGACTGATGCTTTCTTAATATACTTATGTTAACTTAGTAAAGCCAGGTCCTATTGTAGAAGTGTGTTGTATATTGTGTTAAGAATATACCATGTTCTTTTAATACATAAAGATGGACAAATCGAAATGTAATGAAAACCATTGCCAACTTCGTTTAGATAGACTTTTTGAATAACGAAGTGTTGTAAACAAAATCAATGTCAACATTAAGTTTAAATAATAAGGTCATTCGTGATAGATCGTGGACATACCTGTCTACGAAATGTACTTCCAAGTGTTAATAGGCTAATACCTGTAAAATAGCCTGAGTAAGCCAACGAACATACCTGGAGAACTCAATTAACGGCCTGTAAATAGAAACGTCTCGTATTGACGAACTTCCGGGCTTAATGGCTTGCTCAGACTTCCATCTCATTTCTTCAGACATTACACGAAACTATCTTTCCTCCGATATTTAATCTCAGTAGAGGAACCGATTTGACATTCTCGTAAAAATTCACTCCGTTTCTGTCAGACAAGTATTGGGGAGCTATTAGAGAGGAGTCGGGCCATCCATCACTCATTTACCCAGTTAGGAACACACAGGCAACATGTGATGTTTGCATCAAGGAGAGAAACAGGAAGTACGGACTAGTATGATATTAGTCAAAAACGATACCGGTTCTTGTCACCCGCCATATGATCTAAAAAGAAATAATGGCCAAATACAAAAAATTACAAAAAAAATAAAAAATAAAATAACTAAAATGTCCTCATCTAAATACTAAAAGGACAAAATCAAATTCCTAGATTTTGTCTCTGTTCGTGTTAAAGTATTTTTGCTCGCTGACAAGACATTAATTGTAAAGTGTAATGAACACAACCCCGAGAAAACGTCATTTGTCATCTTTGTCCAGGCCCTCCTAGGAAATGAAATAAATATATTTTCTTTCCGCTGTTTTACTCTAAAAACAATCGTAAATTCTTCACGGCAGCCCCTGGCTTGTTTTTACTGGAATAAAGACAGTCCTATTAATAATATGGACGTGCAATTTATATAAGGTAATCTATTTCTGTAGCAATAAAATCTCCTGTACTGTTTGAACCAGTTACCATCAGTACTGTATGACTCTGGTGTGAACAGTTATAATTTACCAAATAACGATGGCATTAACAAGTACATTGCCCTTAGATATGACCACAAAGAACATGGCCTTTTTATTAATTTGATGACAGAAAGTTACATCAAGACATAGCAATGTGAAACCGCTTAAATAAAACGACGTTCATTCTAAAGAAAAATATATCCAGTCCACAAGTAAGCAACAATAGTTGCAGTTTTATTTTATGATAAATTATGCAGTTTCAGCAACCACACGTTTGATGATATTCCGTATTTGCGTATTGCAAAGTTATCTTCTCTTGGGAGAAGGTATTGATTGTTACGTCACTTGTTAGTGAGAGTAACGTCATCAATTTTTGAGAAAACGACGTAATTTTCTCACACAAACCAATGACTTAACAATCAATATCTGCTCCCAAAAGAAGATAACTCTGCAACACGCAAAGACGGAATAACCTAAGATAGTGAAAAAAATTCCCCTTATTTCACATAGCTAACATCAACAATTGATATGTATTATCCTATTTCGTTCCGGACCCTTCTGATTTCGCTCATAGGAAATGTCTGTTTCATTTTAAAAAGAAAAAGATTTCCGCAGGAAGATAATGTAAATTTTTCGTTGGAGACTATTGATTTTAATGAAAGAGTGATGCGAAATATTTCATTAGACCCATTCTCGTGGGAACTTTTGGAATCCTATGAGTTTGGTTTCATGTGATATATTAATCCCCGTTCCCAAGATCCAGCATCCCGACGTATTATTTCTCAATATAATCACACAGTATCGAAAGCCAGAGTTGAGGTATAGCTAACTTTTGGAGGTTTCCTAGACAGACAAAAATAAATAAAATGTTTAAATGTAGCACGCGAGGTCTGCCCATTTCAATTCATGTTTATGTATTATTATCTATTCTGAAATTGTGTTCAGACTCAGGATGCATTATTCTATCAGCGATTTCTATTAGATATATGTTTTTTGTTCAAAATAATTTACCTAGTTTAAAAATAAGCTGCGCAACGTGAAATAAATACAAAAAGAATTTAAAATAAAAACAGTTTCAAAGTCTACATAAAATAAAATAATATATGTTTGTTTATAATCATTACAAAATTGAATCTGAAACTTTTTTGTCAAATGTGTTAATACGCGTATATATGTTCAAGGCAATTTATGTCACCGATAGTTTAAGCTGATTAAGAAATTGCTATTATTACAGTAACTGATTGCCTAATGTAATTATGAAACGTATACACACTGACATTTATATATACATACCCCTTCCTCTGCCGCCGTCGTCTGTCTCAATCTGTAACACAGGCTCGCACTGAAATTGATTTTAAAGACGTAATCAAATGAATATAAGTATCCAACTTCATCCAAGTTGATTAGAATGAAAGCAAAAAAAAAACAAGTTTTACTTCACATTCCAAAATAAGTTTTGACTGTTTAGAAAGTAATTACATATATATATTCAATTAAAAGCGTATTTGTTTTTGGAATGCAAATGTCAGTAACGTTAAATATAGGTAGTTATATGTTTCTCTTGTACACGACTTGATTAATTAGGATCTTAATTAAATACAGTCTGCCCTTGACTTGGTGTAACTTTAACATTTCTAATCAAGTAGACATATCTAGCGCCGCCAAATTTTGTGGCAAGGTAAATAGATTTAAATCACACTAACTCCTTTGCAGGAATTCGTGACAACTATACATTACTTAAAGATGCAACAATAACGATTTCAACCAAAGAATTACTTAGAATAAAAAAAATGCAGGTTTAATACTTTCTTTGTGTAAAGCAATTCCAGTATCACAGACTACGTAAAACTGGCGTCAAAGCTGCCACGCGAAGACAATAATCTGTATGCATGAAACTAATTGAAATACTACCGATTTCTTTGTTATTGTCATAATGCTTTTGTTTTTCTCTTTGTATTACTTTCATGGGAACGTAATAAAGAATTGATTGAAGAATTTGCAAATGTACTCAAACCTTGTTTCCTAACTTCGATAATAGATATTTATATGGATCATTTCCAAATCAATTGAATGCTAAAATTTATGTGGACGTTTATTTCTTTTAATATATCATGTATAAATCAAAACATTATGTAAAAGAAACCAATTAATCAAATAAGACAAAAATAACCCTTTATTATATATAAAAATGAATTATAGATAATGACAAATATTTATATATATATATACGTATGACCTTACTTTTAATACCTGCTCCGAGTAGAGATAACCAATACGAATATTTAAGACGCGGAAGGAATTTTTATAAAGATCAAATCGATTCATATGCATGTAACACGTGTGAGATCGTATATTAACGGTATGATTGTAAAGTGTTTTTCATCGCAACACATTTGTCATCAAAGTATGAATATATTTGTGGCCTTATGGATGTGTATCTCAGAGGTTTGTTTCTGGTATAAAAATATTTTTACGAATTATTGAGTCGCGCCTGAAACATATACTATGCTTATTACATCAACGTTCGACCTTAGAAAAAGTTTGTTTGATATAATACAGATATATTGTTAGCATTCACATTTTTTTTACAAAATTCATATATATATTTGGTCTGGTTTTGTTAATGTTTCAGCATTTTTGTTGAAAAAAGAGAGTTAAATAGCTATTTAAAATACATTTTAAGTTATATTAAAACAAACAGTGTGTTCTGTAAAAATTGTTATTGACAACCAATAGATACTTTAAAAAAAACATGGTTTGTTAAAAATATTTTATACAATTAGCCAACACCATTATAATTTGTATAAAATATGACTGGGGAATTTATGCAAGCTTGGAGACTTTTGTAAATTTCCTTTCAAATTATAATTATTACGAGTTTCTGACAAATAAGTTGATATTTAGATAAAATGCATAAAATACATCTTGAAGATAAACAGTGCAGTCAGTAATTAACCCTGACATTTATTTGATGATGAGCCAGGTGGATATGTTAATTTGACTGAACACTGATGGCTTGGTGGATTGATTGATTGATTGTTAAGATCTGCATGGACCCTCCACACAATACGTAATACATGGCCATCTTAAAAAATACATAAACAAAGGGAGGAGTGTAGCGGGAGGGTTGAACGAGGAACATACCATAGTATACAAAAGTTCCATTATGACGCATAATATCCATTTTGGTTTGTTTACATGTATCACGGACTTAGATAGCATATAATCTAATCTAATTCCGTGCATGTATTTACGAAACTAAACATACTCTTCAATAATTTACCTGGTAGGAAAATCATATCATTTACCGGATACAATTTACTGATAAACTAATGAAAATCTAAATAACATTATTCTCTTGTGAAATAAAAAAAAATATCAAATTGTCTAATAATTTATATCAAAAACCTGAAAAAGAGCGATATTTCTACATGCAGAGTAACAGACAACGCTTAATGGTTTAGTTTGTTTGCTTATAATATCGTGATTTATATCGCCGAATCTCACCGTTAGTTTGTATTGCGTTATAAAATATAAACATTGGAATATTAATAGTCGTCATGTCAGAATAATGACGCTTTCTATTTGATTCACTTTCTTCGATCCTCGCCTACGAATTTCTGGTTTATCGTTGTCACCAGGTTAATTTGCGACGTTATTAATTAGACTAAAACATCCTATTTAGTATCTGGGTGAACTTAAGTACCGCGGATCTTTAACATTAATATTGCAGGGAGAACATGGTATCGGAGACGTTACTTTGCCTACCAACGCTGTCTGTTTTAACGTGTCTGTTTGATTTAGATGGTTAGAAGCTCTGTTGTTTTTACGTGGGAATTATGAACAATTTATTTCAATATGAAATTCACTGTTTCTCTTGACAAACTTCAATTTCAGAATATATGTCAGTTAAAATGTGATATTCAAAATATTAATTAAATTGTATATAGACAAATCATATATTGTATATTGCCTGAAGTGAATCAAGCTTACCTAGTTATATTCTAGTTGAACATTATTGTCTGTTGGACAGTTCGTCTTGTGATGAGGGGCCGTAGTGGTCAGTATGTCCAGATGGAGTCCGAACGGCCAGGAGACCTTAATCCGCTAACTTCCGAACCCTACACTAAATCAACAACGTGACACTGCCAAAGTCAACAAAGGCCTGTATCACACTATTATTTTATTTAATTGTTTCCTCTCTTGGAGAAAGCTTAAAGTTTGCACAAATATTGCTCATTTCATCGTCAAATATTTTCATTAGGGAACAAACCGAATGAAAATATTGACAGAGGAAAGTAAACACGAATGTATGTTGATTATCCGGACAGACTCGTTTGGCAATTTGCAAATTGTTACACTGATTCCAATAGTCACATCTTATCCGAAGCTTAGTCGTCTTTCAAACAAATGAAAACATTTTAAATAGTTTATCCTGAATTCGTCTGGATTGTAATATGTTTAAAATTAAAATTAATTTCAATTTGTTATGAATGTTTATCTTTGTAGCCAATTTGGTGACACAGTGTTAACATCGCTAAAGGCAAATCTCTTTTTTGAGACCAAAGCTTCATCAACATGTTCCTTGTTTTCCTTTTTGGGAATATATATATATCATGCATTTTGAAAAAGAAAACTCTTGTGAGATATTTATATGTATCATAGCAGAAGTTTTTTTCTGACCATTTAAAATCAATTCGACAAGCGTTGGTGATTATATTTTACGGTAATAAGTTTTCATCAGTTGTTTTACATTAATCGTTTTGACTTATGTTGATCGGTGTTTCTTCCACTCGTCAGTCATTTGTCTCCTGTATTAGCTGTGAATGATTAAAGAGGGCTAAGACAGGCACCGTTACCATGTAAATGCATGAATGACGTAGACGTTCCTCTCTATTATCAGATGCCGTTATATATTATAGCTTGGCGATTTTCAAAAATCACTTTCATTTTGAAGGTGAAAAATGAACTCTGGATGTAAGATACTTGCATGGTAGCCCTCAGCTAAACCCGTTGTCTTAGTTGATAATTTTTTGCATTGATCTTTTGTTAAACGTTATTAGTTTGGCCTAGATCATTTTGGTTTACCTTCAAAGTTTTGTCATTTTATTTCATGTAAACCACTCGATAAGTTTGTTTATTTTTTATAATTCTGCTGATTTCATAAGTTTATTATGTATTAGCAATTTTGTCCGATGTTGGTTATTCTGTGCTGTGTTTGATACCTTGTCCTGTAGTGATAATTTTGTCCTGTGTTATTGCTTTTGTTGTGTGTACTAAATTGGAGAGGACTTATATAGGCTTGCCTGTTGTCTTATCCATTTGTTTTCTAAACAATAAATTTTGTTGAAATGAAATAAAATGAAATTTACTATATGAAGCTGATCATTTTGTTCTTTGCTGATAATTTTGTCATTCATTGATAGTTCTGCCCTGTGTCGATAATTTTGTCCAATGCTGGTAGTTTTGTCCTGTTTTTTTAACATTCTATCTGACGGAAATATTTCGTATACGGCCGATTGTTTTTTCTGGTGGTAATCATTTTATCAAAAAAGACATTGCTCTTTTAAAAATGTTTGTAAATACTAATAAAAATATTTAGAAATCAAGATGGTGTTAAGTCGACTTAATTACTCTAGAGAAAATATAACTATTCGATTTACAATTTTAACGAGGAAATCGATATTGCTTAAAGGAAGTGTCTTCTTTTTTTCACAATCATTTTTCTATTCAAGAGCTGCTGATCTATGAGAGAAAATGACACCGTCAGTGTAGATGATAGTGACAGGGACAGTCGTTTCTGTACTGTATAAGTATATCATATTTCTCCTATATCAACATTTTATTACACTTTGTTAAATATTCGAATGAACAATTGTCTCATAAATTTGTCGACAAAATGACGAGAAATCTTTTATTACTTACATCATTATGGATTTTATTTACATTTTATCGAAACTAGTCTTTGTCACATAATTAGATCATTACATGGTGACAGAAAATGACGTGTAGCCGTCAAGGGCACATCACACTGGATTTTATATGAAACGAGGAAGAGGCAAAATTGATAACTGTGTGCAAGGACATTTTTAAACAAATTCGCTTATTTCAACAAAACTAAAATACCAAATGTCAAAAGTTTCAAATTGTGCAGCATCAAAACCCCAGTAATGATAAAAATGGTGAACAATCCGTTACCATAAGAGATGCTTCATACATGACAAGTGATATGTATCAAAGAGTAAATGAATGCTGGTTTTTAAAATTGATTTTCCATTTAAGATTAATGCATGTCATTTACTTTTGTTTTCAGCAAACTATTAAACACAAAAACACATTGACACATCTGGATAACACTCGACAACAGGGGACACCAAAACAGATGGTAGAACATCATTTCTCCTCACAAAACAATCAGGTAAATCCATGTAAGCAATTCAAGCTTAACATGTTGCATAAGACACAATGTATTTTGCCAAATTTAAGGAAATATGTGGGTCACCAAATAAATACCTAGAATTCATTAAGTTTTTCTTACGTCATAACAGATACTGAAATTTCAAAATTGGAAAACGGTAGTATTCGTTAAAAAAGTTCAACATTGTTTGAAACCACTGGTGTAGAAATCCTCACTTAGTGGTTCGTTCATCAGTAAGATAATGTACATACACAGAAAATCTAGTTAATGATCGAAAATAAAACCGTTTTCAAATTGGTAGGGACATGGTCATCATTGCTTTGCTGTAAATCTTTGTTAATTATACACATGCACATTGTTGTAATAAACCACTTTTTATATCTTTACACTATGCATATATTTTAAGTCTTTATATTGCAATAAATCGTTGTTTTATAAAAGCGTAAATATTATTATGATCATTCTGAGTAATGTATTTACGTGTTTGTTGTTACGATAAATCTCTGTTTTATGTACATGTGTATATGATTATAATCAAATTCTGTAAAAACATACACGTGTTTATTGTCATAATAATTCGTTTGTTATATAAACACATTAAATTGTTATATTACTTTTTGTCCATGGCAATTGTTTCACGGATCGAAAACAAAAATAATGTCTTCCCAATATGAATATGGTTTTATAGATATAATATCTGTACGTTGTGGGTGACAAGGGTCCTCAAACTCATGATGGTTGGTTATCATGTTTATCTAACTTTGTTATCAAATTTTCAGATTGTAAATGGCACACCGTAAACCTCGTGTCTTTTTACAATCGTCAATAGTTGGTAAACCTCTAAATATTGTTATATGGTAGATTTGTTGTGTATACAAATGTTATTGCTTTTCGATATCTTTCTTATACAAACACGTGCATATTGCTATATCAGGTATTATATATAAGCTAATAAGTTATGAAAATAAAGTGATGTCATCGTTCTTTTGTAATTTTGTAATTATTGAATGGAAATTAAATAAGAATGTGTGATATGGATGGAGTTTTATCTAAAATTGAAAGTATTTTATTTTAAATATCTGTACTTAAATTAAAAATATGTAAAATGTCAAACTTTATTGTATTGTAGTTCTATAGCCCATGCTTTGTGTACTTTGATAATCTCTTTGTTGCAGGGGGTGACATCTAAAACATTACACATGCGTCAAAATCAAAAATCAAAATGAAGAGAAGAAGGCTGAGAGTACCTGACTTCAGGACAACTGTGTAAAGCTCGCTATGGGATAGAAAAGGAGAAAGAAATAACAGCTAGAATACATATCTGGTGGTCGTGTCAGGGCCAGATAGAAGTACACCACTCGTATTTTAGTGTAGATTCTTACTCCACACGGCCATAATCTGACACTTCCATCGTCCCTAAATGTCAGGAAGTAAGATAGTCGGAATGGTTGCTATTTTTTTCTGACATATGGTACAGGGGAGAAATCTTAACTCCATCTTGACTGAAATCTGGGAGGAAGTAAAATAAATTATTTATATTGTGTGAATGGCGATCTTAACTCCATTTTCGAACGCGGGACTAAGCAAAGGAAACGACTTTTTTTTTTTTTTTTTTTTGCGTGCAATTTTCCAGTTCGGAATGTAAAGGAGAAGGACGTTTAGGTAGCCAAAGTTTTGATTTGACCAGGGAATGAAATATACATAGCATGGAAGATCTAAAAACACAATGTGGTGTTTGAAAAAGAAGCGAGACTGTGAGAAAATGGTTAAATCAGCGTCATAGATTAGGACTTGGGATTTGAGGGGGTAACTTCAGATGTATATACGAAATCGGAGAATCAAGCTGGCTCCAATTGTTTTGTTGGCAAAACTTTGAAAAGAGAATGTTAGTAAGAGATATGGAATCATAGCTAGGCATTTGTCGAGGAAATATTTAGAGAAAAAAAGGGGGAGAGAGGTATGGTAGCACGAAGGATGTTCCAGTGGCCATTACATTTTCCCATTAACGTCAGTTACTGGGATCCAGTGTGTCATTTACACGTACTTATCATATCATCATATTCCGTCAGTTTATATCGCGGCGTTCCGAGGCGGCCGAGGAATCCCACCAGGGAGCCTTATCGTTCCTTTATCTCGATAAGAAATTCTGATTTTTTTCATCTCTTTTTTTTTATTTATTCCATCAGTAATCGTTTGAATGGATACGAGAACTAACCTTAAGTAATTTTTTCTTGTAAATAATATAGTTATATAGTATTTATATATGTATAATGGGTGTCTGTATGTTTTTGTATCAAAGTGAATCTTTGCAGGGCGTATCAGGTTTATTTATGTCATTCATTTAGCTTTAATTTATAACATTTAGAAGTTTCGAGATGAATTCATCCCCACCTTATACGTATTTTCCATTTCGTCTTAATACTTATATCGCGTGATGCTGCTAGACCAGGATCTTGTTCTTATCAATGCTGTTGCTTTTTATTATTGAATTCATTCTTCGTTTGTTACGTCGAAAACATTACGGCAAATTACATAAGGAGATAACAGTATCGGGCTAAGTTTGAAAAAAAAATAGAACAAAAAAATGTTGCGTGTCCAGAGCTGTCAAAGAGCCGAGTTCGTTAGAGGCTAAGAACTGACAAACCCCGACAGATCAAGTAATTAAAATGGGGTTCCAATTCCTTCAGCACCTTTACTCAGCGTAAATGCATTTAAAGGCCCGTTTTTTTTATTGATGTGATGCGCAAGTTTTGGGATAAATTGACGTTCGACGAATTGACTGTACATGTTTTACTTTTAACGCGAAATGAAAAACGAGAGATATGTTTGATGGTTGGAAACAGGAATAACCTATACGATCTTATACGATCAGAGAGGAAAAAAATACATTTTCATATTAGGATTTGAACAAAATGTTCACAACTTTGAGATTTCAGACGCCATGACGTTTAAAAAACATCGATTGCGTTATACTTGTAGCTCAATTAATAATATTTTTGAATTTCCCATGTGGTTTGGTGAGGATGGAATTTCTGAATAATATGAAGCGTGCGTTAAAGTTATTTTATTAGTGCCCCCCCCCCCTTTTATTAGNGTATTGCACACGTGCAATACAGAACGTTGTATTTCATGGCGTGAAAATTGCTTGTATTACTAAAACAAGATTCAACAGGTATGTGATAATCCCTATTATAACCATTGTCACTACCGTCAGATATTTACTTAGCTCCTTTCCATAGGTAATGTTCCATAAGGATTGCATGTTTTTCCATGCATTGTACAGTTTTTGTATTCATTCTAAATATGAATCTTTGAATATAGATTAAAAGAATTAAATATAATTCTGTAGGGGTCTACCCTTAAATCTCACGTTACAAAGCATCCGCTTTACCGATGTTGCCAGGCAGGGAATATAAAAGCACAACATCAAAATAAGTATCCAATTTATTGAAACATAATTAAGCCATATTGATTGATTGCTTGATGTTATATTGTAAGATGGTGTGTGTGGTGTGGTTTGGTTTGTTTATGTTTTACGTCCTATTAACAGCTATGGTCACTTAAGGACATGCCAGGTTTTTGGGATGGAAAAGAGCGGGAGTTCCCGGAGAAAAAACACCGACCTACGGCCAGTACCTGGCAACTGCTCCACGTGGGAAAGTGAATACCCCAAGTAAATAAGATTGTTGAATCCTTATTCACGATTATAATGGATTAGTGATGCGTTTTACCTTTAGTATTTATTCTAAGCTATCAACAGGATTTAGGTTATCATACGGATACCTATTCCGTACTTCTCCATTAATCATGTTTCACTTGGAATTCGCTTTCACATCAAACATGATTAATTCGGGGAAACAAAGAGTCATGTTTCCCCACAGAAAAGGCAATACATATATAATATACGTTCTAAATAGTAGAGAACATAGAATTACCCGTCAATTTCACTATATTAACAGAATTACTAACGTTACTATAATAATTAAAATATCATTCCTGTTATTATTTGAAACTGTATTTAATTCAATGGTGAATTTAAAACAGAATTGAGAGTTTCTTTTTATTATTTATCATGATATTGAAAAAGTGGCTTCGCGTAAGTTTATTAATAGATTATCATTGTCCGGAAATGCGTACCCTGAAGAAGAATGTGGTCATTCTTGTGTCTCTCTTAAGTGCTTCGCTCTTAGATGTACTTCCCAAAATCGCAAACCTATATATGAAAGAATTTGTGAAGATTCAACAGAACTAAAAACAAAAATATATCTATCTGGTTAACTTAATGTATCATACAGTTTGCTGTATTCTGTTTCCTTTACTTCCAAATATCCACCGTGTACACATTTCGTGTGGGAACTAGCATTCAACCTGACTCTCTATACTCTTACCTGTGGGTGTTAACCTAATCTCTAATTTACCTTGTAGGTGTTTAACTAATCTTTAATTTACCTGTGGGTGTTAACCCAATCTCTAATTTACCTGTGGGTGTTTAACTAATCTATCATTTACCTTAGGGTGTTTATCAAATCTGTAATTTACTTGTGGGTGTTTACTTAATCTCTCATTTACCTGTCGGTGTATACCTAAATCTCTTTATTACCAGTTGGTGTATACCTAATTCTCTATATTACCTCTGGGTGTATACCTAAATCTCTATATTACCTGTGGGTGTATACCTAATTCTCTATCTTACCTGTGGGTGTATACCTAATTCTCTATCTTACCTGTGGATGTATACCTAATTCTCTATATTACCTGTGGGTGTATACCTAATTTTCTATGATACCTGTGGGTGTATACCTAATTCTCTATCCTACCTGTGGGTGTATATCTAAATCTCTTTATCACCAGTTGGTGTATACCTTATTCTCTATATTACCTCTGGGTGTATACCTAAATCTCTATATTACCTATATGTGAAAAGCCAATTCTCTATATTACCTGTGAGCGTATACCTAATTCTCAATAGTACCTGTGAGTGTATACCTAAATCTCTATACTACCTGTGGGTGTATACCTAAATCTCTATCTTACCTGTGGGTGTATACCTAATTCTCTATCTTACCTGTGGGTGTATACCTAATTCTCTATCTTACCTGTGGGTGTATACCTAATTCTCTATATTACCTGTGGGTGTATACCTAATTCTCTATCTTACCTGTGGGTGTATACCTAATTCTCTATCTTACCTGTGGGTGTATACCTAATTCTCTATATTACCTGTGGGTGTATACCTAATTCTCTATCTTACCTGTGGGTGTATACCTAATTCTCTATCTTACCTGTGGGTGTATACCTAATTCTCTATATTACCTGTGGGTGTATACCTAATTCTCTATCTTACCTGTGGGTGTATACCTAATTCTCTATCTTACCTGTGGGTGTATACCTAATTCTCTATATTACCTGTGGGTGTATACCTAATTCTCTATCTTACCTGTGGGTGTATACCTAAATCTCTATGTTACCTGTGGGTGTATACCTAATTCTCTATCTTACCTGTGGGTGTATACCTAATTCTCTATCTTACCTGTGGGTGTATACCTAATTCTCTATATTACCTGTGGGTGTATACCTAATTCTCTATCTTACCTGTGGGTGTATACCTAATTCTCTATCTTACCTGTGGGTGTATACCTAATTCTCTATATTACCTGTGGGTGTATACCTAATTCTCTATATTACCTGTGGGTGTATACCTTATTTTCTATGATACCTGTGGGTGTATACCTAATTCTCTATCCTACCTGTGGGTGTATATCTAAATCTCTTTATCACCAGTTGGTGTATACCTTATTCTCTATATTACCTCTGGGTGTATACCTAAATCTCTATATTACCTATATGTGAAAAGCCAATTCTCTATATTACCTGTGAGCGTATACCTAATTCTCAATAGTACCTGTGAGTGTATACCTAAATCTCTATACTACCTGTGGGTGTATACCTAAATCTCTATCTTACCTGTGGGTGTATACCTAATTCTCTATCTTACCTGTGGGTGTATACCTAATTCTCTATCTTACCTGTGGGTGTATACCTAATTCTCTATCTTACCTGTGGGTGTATACCTAATTCTCTATCTTACCTGTGGGTGTATACCTAATTCTCTATCTTACCTGTGGGTGTATACCTAATTCTCTATCTTACCTGTGGGTGTATACCTAATTCTCTATCTTACCTGTGGGTGTATACCTAATTCTCTATCTTACCTGTGGGTGTATACCTAATTCTCTATCTTACCTGTGGGTGTATACCTAATTCTCTATATTACCTGTGGGTGTATACCTAATTCTCTATATTACCTGTGTGTGTATACCTAATTCTCTATCTTACCTGTGGGTGTATACCTAATTCTCTATATTACCTGTGGGTGTATACCTAATTCTCTATTTTACCTGTGGGTGTATACCTAAATCTCTATGTTACCTGTGAGTGTATACCTAAATCTCTATATAACCTGTGTGTGTATACCTAAATCTCTATGTTACCTGTAAGTGTATACCTACATCTCTATATTACCTGTGTGTGTGTATAACTAAAACTCTATCTTACCTGTGAGTGTATACCTAATTCTCTATATTACCTGTAGGTGTATACCTTATTCTCTATCTTACCTGTGGGTGTATACCTAATTCTCTATCTTACCTGTGGGTGTATACCTAATTCTCTATCTTACCTGTGGGTGTATACCTAATTCTCTATATTACCTGTGGGTGTATACCTAATTCTCTATATTACCTGTGTGTGTATACCTAATTCTCTATCTTACCTGTGGGTGTATACCTAATTCTCTATATTACCTGTGGGTGTATACCTAATTCTCTATTTTACCTGTGGGTGTATACCTAAATCTCTATGTTACCTGTGAGTGTATACCTAAATCTCTATATAACCTGTGTGTGTATACCTAAATCTCTATGTTACCTGTAAGTGTATACCTACATCTCTATATTACCTGTGTGTGTGTATAACTAAAACTCTATCTTACCTGTGAGTGTATACCTAATTCTCTATATTACCTGTAGGTGTATACCTTATTCTCTATCTTACCTGTGGGTGTATACCTAATTCTCTATCTTACCTGTGGGTGTATACCTAATTCTCTATCTTACATGTGGGTGTATACCTAATTCTCTATCTTACCTGTGGGTGTTTACCTTATTTTCTATGATACCTGTGGTTGTATACCTTATTATCTATATTACCTGTGGGTGTTTACCTTATTTTCTATGATTCTTGTGGGTATATATCTTATCATCTATATTACCTGTCGGTGTTTACCTTATTTTCTATGATACCTGTGGGTGTATACCTAATTCTCTATATTACCTGTCGGTGTTTACCTTATTTTCTATGATTCCTGTGGGTGTATACCTTATTTTCTATATTACCTGTGGGTGTATACCTAATTCTCTATCTAACTTGTGGGTGTTTACCTTATTTTCTATGTCACCTGTTGGTGAATACCCTTTTTTTCTATTTGTATACCTAATTCTCTATATTACCTGTGGGTGTAAACCCTTGTTTTCTATATTACATGTATAGTGCACAGGAATCACTTATACTGTAAATCTATTTACAGACTAATACCATCTGTAATCGGATAATCGATTCTGTCGCAGACAACCATCGGCTACCAGAGGATATATCCAACATTGTCGGCTGGTAAAATTAAACGTCGACAAGAAACATCACAACAGGATATAACAAAAGTACATACACTTCACGATATACCGCACAGCACATACGTGGAGTGGAACTGGCCAGAGATCTCATCTACAGCCACCATCTACACCAGGTGACTACAAAGACCAATGTATTAATATTCTTCCTTATGTGCAAACTGGCTAAATGCTAACATAAAGTGAGAGAGACTGCCTTCCTGGCCCTTATCCGACCTTATATAGAGTATTTTTCTTCAGGCTGGGACCTGTGCTGGAAGACGGTCTGCTGGATTCCGGAGATCGTTCATAAAACAGTAGCGTAACGGAAATTCTGAACGAACTACAAACCCCTGTAGTCTCCTGAAGCGGGAACGGGGGAACAGTCGACTAACCAACTGATACAAGGGGGGAACAGTCGACTAACCCAACTGATACAAGGGGGAACAGTCGACTAACCCAACTGATACAAGGGGGAACAGTCGACTAACCAACTGATACAAGGGGGGAACAGTCGACTAACCAACTGATACAAGGGGGAACAGTCGACTAACCAACTGATACAAGGGGGAACAGTCGACTAACCCAACTGATACAAGGGGGAACAGTCGACTAACCAACTGATACAAGGGGGAACAGTCGACTAACCCAACTGATACAAGGGGGAACAGTCGACTAACCAACTGATACAAGGGGGAACAGTCGACTAACCCAACTGATACAAGGGGGAACAGTCGACTAACCAACTGATACAAGGGGGAACAGTCGACTAACCCAACTGATACAAGGGGGAACAGTCGACTAACCAACTGATACAAGGGGGAACAGTCGACTAACCCAACTGATACAAGGGGGAACAGTCGACTAACCAACTGATACAAGGGGGAACAGTCGACTACCCAACTGATACAAGGGGGAACAGTCGACTAACCAACTGATACAAGGGGGAACAGTCGACTAACCCAACTGATACAAGGGGGAACAGTCGACTAACCAACTGATACAAGGGGGAACAGTCGACTAACCAACTGATACAAGGGGGAACAGTCGACTAACCCAACTGATACAAGGGGGAACAGTCGACTAACCAGCTGATACAAGGGGGAACAGTCGACTAACCAACTGATACAAGGGGGAACAGTCGACTAACCCAACTGATACAAGGGCATGCTTCCACGCTTTCACCAGAATTGAAATGCATCAACATATCTACGGCGGCTACACCAACACGACGCTTTCAAGTAAAGCTTCTTTTCGAACACCTTCACAGAGTGGGAAGAACTACCAGTAAAGGTCCTCAGGCATCTGACTTGGGGAGTCTTCAAAAATCTTTAAGCATGCATTAAGCGAATACTTGTCGCATTTGGGGATGTGTTACAAGAATTGTATCACACGGATGACCGGAAGTGGAATCGGAGATATTTGGAAATTATCACATCTTTTAATAACTGGTAGTACTGATGAATGGAATGTACATGATATCACAGCTGCTGCTATGCTTGCATCACGTGAAAGCCAGTTCATTGAATAACGGTGATTGCCGTCTAACAACACATTGTTTTGCATACAGTTTGATATATGGATATGTTTTCGTATACTGTATAAAATACTGCATTTTAAAGGTGTCATTACATGTGTGTGTGTGTGTCTTACTTTCATCTGTAACCCAAAGTTTGTCGTAACCTTGATGGCCACAGTTATCTCTTTTGAGTATTCAAGACTATCTCCCCAAAAGCAAATATTCTACGCTAGGCTTTTTAAGACGAAATCTTAAAATTGGCTCAACATCAGTCAAAGTACAGGCATACGAATCATTAGTTCGACCATCACTTGAGTATGCATGTACAGTATGGGACCTTCACACCCAAACAAATATTGACAAGTTGGAAATGGTCCAGCGAAGGGCAGCGCGCTATGTGCTGAATAAGCAATAAGCAATAAGGTACAACCATCGTACCTCCCGTGTGTCAGAAATGGTGGACCACCTAAAGCTGCGCCCTCTAGCAGATAGACGTAGAGATGCTCGTCTGACCATACTTCATAACATTGTAAACCAGAAAGTCGCTATCGTAAAATCAGACAGATTTATCCCTACAGTTAGAAAATCCCGAACAAACCACTAGTTTTCGTATCCAATTCCCCACTCAAAAACCCAGCCCAGAAATGCATCATTCTTCCCTCGAACTATCCCCGAGTGGAATAAACTCCCACCTGACATTATTTCGAGCCCCTCAACGGAATTATTCAAATCAGCCCGCTACCGTCACTTTTCAAACGCAAATTAGACCATCACGTATCTTTTAAAAACAATCTCTTTCCATGTTTCACTCCTCGTCTGACATTTTATCTTCAAATTGTTGAAGTTGGTCAGTACCATTTAGAAGTAGAAGAGTAGTGGCAGGGTTTATAATATACACACTTTACTCGTTATTGATATGAAACTAGCAAGTACTCCTCTATTTTTTTTATGAAATTCATATAATTAAGTGGTCATATGTACCTTCCCTTCTGCTTCAATAGTAGTTTAGACCAACTTGGTTTTTCACCTTTTGGCCCTTAGCGTCACCGATGATTCCTAGAAGGACAAAACAGCTGTATGGTGCAGTGTGGTGCATTATCGACATACTGTATCTATTACAAACTTTTGATGTGCAAGTCATACATTATCTTTCTCATCACATAAACTCAATTTCATGAGCATACGGAGATCCCTCTTTTAGAATTATTAAAAACATGAATATGGAAATTAAAGGGCATACATTGCATATAAAGGTTTTCTTTATTCTGAGATATACAATACAAACCAAATACAGTACAAATATAGATACAATACACAATACAATAGGTTACAAAACAATATTTGAGCAACGGCTATACATTCATTTGCAGTATCAAAACAACATACTTTCCAAGATGTTTTTCTTTTTCAAAATTTTCTGTTTCAACAACGTTTCCAAGTTTCTTCAGAGCGCTTTCTGTCCGATCATCGACCCTTGCGCGTGCGTTAGCTAGGCCAAAGCACATGAGACATTGCGGCACTAAGGTACTAGCAAATGTACGGACAATTTACACGAAATATGCAGGTATGAGAGATTTTTGTCTTTAAACGCGATTAAAAAATAAAAATATGGGAATCCAAAAAACATGCTTGTTCTGTAATTGCATTTTTTCAATTGATAGGGGATTTAAAATAACCATTCTCCCAGCTAAGTCAATCTATTTAACATATAGAATATAGGGGTAGTTCAGGAGAAGGAAACCACATGGGGTCTCCTGAATCGCCTACGTATAGACAAGGATATATAAAATAGAATTAAAATGTCACTTCTTAAGCCGTGTTACAGTGTTAGACAGAAAATTATACGATCAGAATCTAAATCAACGTGCCGAATAAAGGTAGTTATACAGCTGTTAAGTCATTCACACTGGAATTTAACCACTTCCAACCTATACAATTTCCTCTTATTCTTTACACAGTTTCAGTGTTACAGTATTAAGATACAATTTAATTATAGAGTTGTAAAAAACCTGACGAAAAAAATGAATTAATTCGCATTAGTAAGGCACGAAGTACATGTTATACATATCTTATGTATCTCTGACTTCATTCTAACGCAATTCAATGTAAATCGTTACAAGCTAGAATAGCATATTGACGGCTATCACCCATCCCAGGTGTACAATTTTATGCGGGGTTTGTATGTTTTTCTAATTTTACCTTTAGGGTGCCCATTCATAATGTTTAGCTAGTGAGTCGTACTTTAGAACATATTTTATCAGGTTTATTAAATTTTAGATAATACACAATGATCATCTTTGGAAAACATACTAGCATCAACATCATCATCATCATCATCATCATCGTCGTCGTCGTCGTCGTCAACACATCTTTCGAGATCAACGCCGTTACCGTTGTCAAGTTTAAGTTAAGATTAAGTTAAACACGTTTATGATTATGCAAAATTGCAGTTTTTTGATTGAGAAGGGATTGAAGCATCTTCCAACCTAGATTTAAGTGTGCTCGTCTCGGGACCCTCAGCATCAATCTTAAAACCTGCATTATGTGACAGCGATAGATGTATGTGACTTATGTTTGGTTAAGTACCTGCATTTATTCGTGTTTTGTGTTTAACAATCTTTTACAATCTATCTCAACGAACATTTAGCTTGACCTAGAAAGTCATGATTTACGATACTAATTGGGACAGGGAAAATACAGAATATCTATACAGCTCTTCCACTGCATCTTCATGCAAGAAAACCATTCACAAGACTCATTCAGTTCGGGCATACTGGCTTCAATCACTAGCACTCACTCATATACCCATTGGTAAAGTACAATTTTATTTTCAGTTTTGGACGATAAAAGCTTTTAAATAAAGGCCCGATTTTATTATTCTAGAATTGCTGTCAGACTAGAACACAGCGTACATTGCGACATCTTCTGTGCGCTCTTCGTCTACAGCGTTCGCCATCGGTCACGCCATCTCCGTTTTAAGAGGAAATATATGCACGTGAATTATTTGTAGGCAACGCTTTAATCCAAGCCTAGACAATAATGATGACGCTGACGCCTCATACGTTTAGCTAACCTTAAAGTGTCAAAGAGTTTGTTATTTATCTGCCAAGAATTACCAAGACTATTCGTGCCCCGGCAAGCGCTTCCGAATGGCACTTGCTTCTGGGAGTGTTGGGTAATAACGCGTGCCGCAGTCCGTATCGTGTAATCTGAAGGATAAGTACGTACATAATACATGTAAATTAGGGACTCTCGCACCGATCACGGATACATATAAGGATATGACGGAACGGTAAGGTCGGCGTTTTGACGTCCCTGTTCTTAATTCTTACAATTTGGCAAATTGTGAAATTGGGGAAAAGTTTTGTGTGAATGAGTAGAAATAACCGGTTTTGTGAACAGTTTTGCGAAGCCTTGAATTATGGTACCCATCCAGGCTCGCACTCTCGCGCATAACCACACCCACTCTAGTCGGGCGCCACCTAGCGTACACGTCAAGTTTTGACACCTTGGCGCCGTTTATGGACGAGGCTCGGATATTGCGTGCAATGACCCGTATACGAATAAAACGTACCGTCATATTATAAAGCAATTTCTCCCCAAGACGACACTGCTCTATCGTTATATACAAAATATCGTCTGGTAGTGTTGAATAAGTTTAAAGATGTATGTGGAGTTGTCTCCCCTATCATACTTCCTGTTCTAAAGAACCGAGCCAGATAGCATTGTTTCCTGAACGTCGTGCATTCGTCCGTCGACCTCACAATTGAGACATCTTGTTTCTTGGCAAAAATTAAATGACTCGAAATACTGTATTACACCTGTATATGTAGTAAAGTGAAAGATATACAAATCCCTCGCTGCGGCTGATCCACTGAATTTAAGCGAGGCAGTACACCTCCTGAAAAACAGAGACTGAATGTCCTAGAAAGCATTGCAAAGCTTACAAGGCATGCGTGTCTGGCGAGTCATTTGATGTACTGGCGGCAATTTAAATATGAGATGTTACGCCATTATGCAATAAAGATATTATCACATAATATAATGGTATACATTAGATAAACAGAATAAAGTCGACGTTTCATTTTATCTTAAACATTTAGCTTTAAATACAGGGGATATTCCGACGTCCTACATTTCTGTTATGACGTCATACTTAAAGTCGTCTCAATACCGAATCGGACTCTCTCTACATACATTTTTAACATGCTTTCTAACACTGACTGGACGGTTTCGAAACAAAACCAACATATCAAAGTGTCTTCCATGTGAAAATGATAGCAATTCAAGCAATGACATAAAATTTGCTTTGTGATCAAACATATACGTTTTGTAGACTAAAACATTACAACATAACTACTATCTGCAACGTAGACTAGATTTCCTACCGTAAGTTTTCAACTCTCCGCCAGACTTCGCTTCGAAATTGCAGTAGTATATGTAGAGTTAAAAATAGCGCAGCCTTACGGAGAGAAACGGAACCAAGACAGGTAATTCAATGTATCTTCAGCGTTACAATAGTACGTCACAATGACGTATCATGTATTGGCGCTAAAATTGTGAAGAAAAATGAGTTTACGAAATCGTCTCTTTCGAGTTCTATACTTTCAATTGGCAATTTCTCTATGATCAGTGTAGAGAAAACTAGTCCTCCTTCTCCTCTGAGCTGAATTTCTTACATTAAAGTTATAAACCGCGTAGTCGTAAGCTTACCTTGTCTGTTTCAAATACAGTTAAATACAAAAGCTGTATTTTGTGTAAAAAAATGCAAAAACGTGAAACTCATAAAAAGTTTACACTGCGTTATAGCGAATGAGACTACGGATGTCTAAACTAATGCCATGGAAAAAAATGGAGGTACAATGTAGAAATAAATAGGTATTTTCCTAAACAGGGGGCACACCGCAAAATGGTCTTCCAGTTGTCCCCGAAACGAGTCGCATTTTGCTAACCGACAGTGGAATACAGCATGTTAATTCTTGACCTTAGACCTAATGGAACAGTGCAGTAAAATTCCAATGGAAGTATCAGAAATAAAACCATTCATTTTAAGGGGTTGCTTTAGATATTCTCATTAGAGAATTCTATTTGTTTTTGGATAGAAATGCACGTATGCTGAAATGTGGTTTGGCACGCGGTCAACAACGTAAATTACAGTTGTGTATTGCAAAATTGTCATGTGTTTTGTATGTACTCAAAACACGTCACCCTGGTATCGTAGGCTAATTTGTGGTTTTTGTAAGTAGACCATCACATGGTACGGAATGCGGAACGATAGCGATACCAGGGTGAGTAGCAGCTCCGGTATTTCATTACTAATGCCGATTCGTGTCAATGACACCGAGTCAGTCGGCCATCTAGTTTAAATTGAAGATAATTATATACTTGGGGATGTATTATATTTCGAACGTCCGGGATTTGAATGTACGTTGGTTACAAGGTAGCATTAAACGCTGTTGTCGACAGTTTAAAGATACAAAGAGCCAACACCTTCACACAATATCGCGTGAAAGGTTTGTCACATTACTGGAGAATGTGGACCAATTGTGACGAGAATCGGAGCTTGATGTACATTGACCAGTGGCCTAGGTCGACCGTCAGGACAGCGGTTGACGGAGTTTGAACCAAGTTGTTCTCGTAGTTGACACGAATCTAGGAAAGGATTTCCCAGCTAGGTCAATGACAAAAATGTTGCAATCATTCAGTTTATTCAATGTCTGTAATGTCATTAAAAAGAAAGAATATTCGAAGAAATACCCTAGATGTCTATCGCGACAACAGCAACAACGAGACGGTGACAACAACAACAAAACGAAACGGCGACAACAATAACTACGAGACGGCGACAGCAACAACAACGAGACGGCGACAACAACAACAACGAGACGGCGACAACAGCAACAACGAGACGGCGACAACAACAACAAAACAAAACGGCGACAACAATAACTACGAGACGGCGACAATAACAACAACGAGACGGCGACAACAACAAAACGAAACGGCGACAACAACAACAACAACGAGACGGTGACAACAACAAAACGAGACAGCGACAACAACAACAACAACAATGCAGACGACAGCAACATCAACACAACAACGAAAAGAAAAACATCATCACCAACAACAACGTGAAAAACAAAGACAACATCAACGTCAACAACGAGACGGCGACAACAACAACAACAACAACAACAATGACGACGACGGCAGCAGCATCAATAAGAAAACAACAACGAAAAGTAATTCGTCGTATTGTAAAACGAAAACATCGTATATGGTGACAAGAAATGAAAAGATATCTTCTAACATTTAAAAATGTATCTGTTCTTTTTTCCGGATAATCATTCTACAAGCATCACTGAATTTACAATGCTGAACAGAAATTAAAAAAATATATTACAAGTTGTAGATAGATTATGTCGTTCGTCCCGGTTAGGCAGGTATACACGTATATTGATGAGTGTGTTTGACACGTTGCCATGGCTCCTAGGCTAAGAACGTGGCTGAACCTACATCATAATGTATCTGATAATTAGCACCGGAAGTGAGAGAGTCACAACATCGGTATGCCATCGGCATCAAGCTCGCGACGACAAGGAGCTAGCAACATTATCCCGCGTCACGGGACATTAAACTTTCTGTATAAACATCTTGTTATAATCTTAAGTTCGAAAATACGGCCACGTAAATGTCATTTATTTTTTAGTTTTAAGAATGAGATTTTTTTTGTCTTCATGTCTCCACAAAAAGCGAACAGTAGCGTTGTCCGATACGCATGCGTACATCGTTTGGCATTTCATTGTCGTTTTGACGACGCAGCATCTGAACACAATGGTGCTAGCCTTTGTAACATTCGAGTGAAAAGTTCAATGAAAGAAAAAAAGAAAGAAAAAAGACGAAAAAAAACCCCGTTTACTAGCTGATTTATCGTTTCTATTTCTGTCCCTCTAAATCGTTGTTTCCAGTTCTCCTCTTGATGGCCTCTGCCATTTACCTTTTCGTTAAACTCTCATTTCATCGATGGGCGAATTAATAATGTATATATAATATCAAATTATTCCGTACGTAAACAACACGATTAGTGCTTATAAGCCATTCATCGTTGTAAATAAGAAATAAATGGGTTTGAAATGAAAATTGTCGAAAATGTTAAAATGTACTTCAGCTGTGAGAGAAATATCAAATTTAGCAAAACGTATATAAAAGAACAAAAAGAGATTTTCAATATACCTTCATAGATTGTTATTAGTCATTTTTATGGTTTTGCATTAATTTTTTAATCACGTAAACATCATTCAGTTGAGCAAAGCATGACAAAGGTAGCGAGTTCCCGTGTTTGTTTTGCTCTTTTCGAGGGGATAACACAGAAAGCCTTTAGACCATGTGTTGAAGAAAGGTTGTCATTAGCGTTATCAAGTTTAACTCACGCGCGGCTGTGCATTCTTGTGTAGCCTAAGTGTTAATTGCTTGTCTGCCTGTCTCTAGCCTGTCTCTAGCCTGTCAGGACGGTAATGATTACGATGCTATTGTAGAAAAAGACGATAAAAAACCTCAACAAGACTCACCTACTACAGCTTACGTAACGTTATCCCTATACGCTAGCATCGAACAGAATAGCTATATGCAAATATGACTATTGTACACGGGTATCTTTGTTAGATTTTCAGCATGCTACTAAACGGGGTATTAATGGTCTGACTCACGCAATTTTTTTCTCATTCGTTCACTTCCGTTTATCATGTCATTTGTATGTTTGAATGGTATGTGAGTGATATAACGGGAAGCTTTGGTTGCACGCGCCAGTAGGTATTTCCACTTTATGTGACGTCGATGGCAATGTTCCATATCGTATAACCTCCAATCAGGGATAAAATGTAATATGGTTATTAGTCGGTTCGCTTGCTACGGACATTAATGTTTTCTTAATGTGTATATAATATCATTTCTTTGCATGATAAAATCACCTACATTTTATACACATGGTTATCTCCCCTGTTTAATTCTGTTAATGCAATTTCTTTAGAATTCATTCTCCCGTAATGAATTTTGTACAATTGAAGGATTGATTTCCTCTCTTATGATATTGCTATGAAGTGTTGGCGAGTTGTGTAAATATTAACACTGTCGCGAGTAATGCATACTTCTAATAATTGAAAGTTGCCTTGTTGAAGATGAAGTGTTTGTTCTTGCGGCGGCAGCGGACTTGATGAGCGGCCATCTGTATGTCATTTTTGAGATGTTCCCTCGAGCTTCGTACAGATATTTGTCATTGTGAGAGGTTCCCGATTTATTCCGTACTTGTTTTGGTTCCTTCGAATTCAAAGCAGTTTTGTTCTGCATTGTGATACGTCCCCTCGACCTCATTACATAACTTTAAATTGGTCATTGGGAGACATCCCTCAGAGCTCGACACTTGTTAAATTCCATTGGGACGAAATACATGGTCAGCTGGTGTTCAAATGTCTCGTATATGGTGCCATTTCGTTGTTTCGTCTTTTCGCCCCGTGATTTACAAAATGTAGTTAGTTGTAGTTTATGTTGTTTTGTCCTGTCGGATGAAATTACGAAAGTACGAGAATTAAGATTTGTTGAGTTTCCTATTCAGGGCGACAAGACGAAACATAGAAAACTAAGGTTTGTTGATCCTCGTCTTTACGTCCGAAAAGTCGAAATCACGTGATTTAGGTTTGTTGATTGTCGTCTTTATACGGCGAAAAAACGGCACTAAGAAAAGGCACAAGTCATCTTTGTAAAACAGAAATGGGTCATAATGTTTCCATTACATTGGAATCGGAATGTCTCATTCGCAGAACAATGGTCGAACACTGTCGATTGGACAATGGTCGGACACTGTCGATTTGTCAATGGTTGGACACTGTCGATTATACAATGGTCGGACACTGTCGATTGGTCAATGGTTGGACACTGTCGATTATACAATGGTCGGACACCTTCGATTTGAAAATGGTCGGACACCGTCGATTGGACAAATGTCGGACACTGTCGATTGGACAATGGTCGGACACCGTCGATTGGACAATGGTCGGACATCGTCGATTGGACAATGGTCGGACACCGTCGATTATACAATGGTCGGACACTGTCGATTGTACAATGGTCGGACACCGTCGATTGGAAAATGGTCGGACACCGTCGATTTGACAAATGTCGGACACTGTCGATTGGACAATGGTCGGACACCGTCGATTGGACAATGGTCGGACACCGTCGGTTAGACAATGGTCGGACAACGTCGAATAGACAATGATTGGACACTGTCGGTGAGAAAATGGTCGGACACTGCCGATTAGGAAAGGGCTATTATGCATCGTTGATGATAAGGGTGACAAGGCTGGTACGTTGTTCAGCGTCCAGAAACGATAATTTTAATATTTAAATCGTTGTTTTCAGATATTATCTTCTTCTTAAATACTTGCTGCAATCAAAAACCGAAAAAAAGTTATCTACTTTGTGTATCTGCTTATAATTCGCCGTAACTTTACATCACAAACAAACCAAATAATTCAAAGAGTTAAACCTCGAATTTCCCTATTGGGCCCCCCACTCTCAGACCCCAAGGGGTCCCAACCCACCATTTACACAAAATTGAGTCTCCTTTACCCAAGGTTAACTCCTATGGTAGAAGAAGGATTTCAAAAGTTTTTACCTTTATTTCCCCTTTTGGGTCCCGCAACTCTGCTTTCAGGGGGTCCATACCCACCATTTATACAAAACTGAGTCCTCTTGGCCAAGCATGATCCAGACAAAACTGGGATGAAATCCCTTTATCCCTATTGTACATGTAGAAGAAGGATTTCAAAGGTTTTTACCTCTATTTCCCCTTTTGGGCCCCACTCCTCTGCCCTAAGGAGGGCCACAGCTACCATTTATACAAAATTGAGTCCCCTTAGCCCAAGAATTCTCCAGACCAAATTAGAATAAAATCTCTCTATCCCTACAGTAGAACAATAATTTTAAAGGTGTACCTCTATTTCCCCTATTCGGTCCACCCCTTCAGCCCCAAGAGGAGCAATACCCACTGCTTATATAAAATTGAGTCCCCTTGGCCAAAGGACGCGTCAGACAAAATTGGGGTGAAATCCCTTAACCCCTTATGGTAGAGGAAGGATTTTAAAGATTTACCTATATTTCCCCTATTCGGCCCAACCCCTCTGTCCAAAGGGGAGCCACACTCAGTGCTTATGCAAACTTGAGTCCCCTTGGTCCAAGGACGCTTCAGACAAAATTAGGATGAAATCCCTTAATACCTATGGTAGGAGAAGGATTTCAATTTTTTACCTCTATTACCCCTACTGCAACTCTAACCCCAGGTGGTCCAAACCCACTGTTTATACAAAATTGAGTTCCTTTGGCCCAAACATACTCCAGTGGTAGTAGCGGGGTGGTGGTGGACATACCGTGTGTCAGTGGCCGGGGTAGTGATATACATCCCGTGTGTCAGTAGTCGGGGTAGTGATAGACATCCCGTGTGTCATTAGCCAGGTAGTGATAGACATCCCGTGTGGTAGTAGCCGGGGTAGAGACAGACATACCGTGTGTTAGTAGCCGGGGTAGAGACAGACATACCGTGTGTTAGTAGCCGGGGTAGAGACAGACATACCGTGTGTCAGTAGCCGGAGTAGTGATAGACATACCGTGTGTCAATAGCCGGGGTAGTGATAGACATACGGTGTCTCAGTAGTCGGGGTAGTGGTAGACATTCCGTGTGTCATTAGCCAGGTAGTGATACACACACCGTGTGTCAGTAGCCGGGGCAGTGATAGTCAACCCGTGTGTCAGTAGCCGGGGGAGTGATAGACATACCGTGTGTCAGTAGCCGGGGTAGTGATAGACATACCGTGTGTCATTAGCCAGGTAGTGATAGACACACCGTGTGTCAGTAGCCGGGGTAGTGATAGACATACGGTGTGTCAGTAGTCGGGGTAGTGGTAGACATTCCGTGTGTCATTAGCCAGGTAGTGATAGACATACCGTGTGTCAGTAGCCGGGTAGTGATAGATATACCGTGTGGTAGTAGCCGGGGTAGATATAGACATCCCGTGTGTCAGTAGCCGGGGTAGTGATAGACATACCGTGTGTCAGTAGCTGGGTAGTGATAGATATACCGTGTGGTAGTAGCCGGGGTAGATGGTAGTGATAGACATCCCGTGTGGTAGTAGCCGGGGTAGTGACAGACATACCGTGTGTCAGTAGCCGGATAGACATCCCGTATGTCGGGATAGTGATAGACATACCGTGTGGTAGTAGCCGGGGTAGTGATAGACATACCGTATGTCAGTAGCCGGGTAGTTATAGACATACCGTGTGGTAGTAGCCGGGGTAGAGACAGACATACCGTGTGTCAGTAGCCGGGGTAGTGATAGCCATCCCGTGTGTCAGTAGCCGGGGTAGTGATAGACATACCGTGTGTCAATAGCCGGGGTAGTGATAGACATACAGTGTGTCAGTAGCCGGGGTAGTGATAGCCATCCCGTGTGTCAGTAGCCGGGGTAATAATAGACATCCCGTGTGTCAGTAGCCTGGGTAGTAATAGACATCCCGTGTGTCAGAAGTCGGGGTAGTGATAGACATCCCGTGTGTCAGTAGCCTGGGAAGTGGTAGACATTCCGTGTGTCAGTAGCTGGGGTAGTGATAGACATCCCGTGTGTAGTAGCCTGGTAGTGGTAGACATTCCGTGTGTCAGTAGTCGGGGTAGAGACAGACATACTGTGTGGTAGTAGCCGGGGAAGTGATAGACATACCGTGTCGTAGTAGCCGGGGTAGTGATAGACATACCGTGTGTCAGTAGTCGGGGTAGTGATAGACATCCCGTGTGGTAGTAGCCGGGGTAGTGACAGACATACCGTGTGTCAGTAGCCGGGGTAGTGATAGACATCCCCACGTGTCAGAAGCCGGGGTAGTGAAAGACACCGTGTGGTAGTAGTCGGGTTAGTGATAGCCATACCGTTTGTCAGTAGCCGGGGTAGTGATAGACATCCCACGTGTCAGAAGCCGGGGTAGTGAAAGACATCCCGTGTGGTAGTAGCCGGGGTAGTGATAGACATACCGTGTGTCAGTAGCCGGGGTAGTGATAGACATATCGTGTGTAGTAGCCTGGGTAGTGGTAGACATTCCGTGTAGTAGTTGTTGGGGTAGTGATAGACATATCGTGTGTCAGTAGCCGGGGTAGTGATAGCCATACCGTGTGTCGGGGAAGTGATAGACATCCCATGTGTAGTAGCCTGGGTAGTGATAGACATCCCGTGTGTCAGTAGCCGGGTAGTGATAGACATACCGTGTGTCAGTAGCCTAGGTAGTGATAGACATCCCATGTGGTAGTAGCCGGGGTAGTGATAGACATCACATGTGTCAGTAGCCGGGTAGTGATAGACATACCGTGTGTCAGTAGCCTGGGTAGTGATAGACATCCCATGTGTCAGAAGCCGGGGTAGTGATAGTCATACAGTGTGTCAGTAGTCGGGGTAGTGATAGATATATCGTGTGTAGTAGCCTGGGAAGTGGTAGACATTCCGTGTGTCAGTAGCTGGGGTAGTGATAGACATACCGTGTGATAGTAGCCGGGGTAGAGACAGACATACCGTGTGTCAGTAGCCGGGGTAGTGAAAGACATCCCGTGTGGTAGTAGCCGGGGTAGTGATAGACATACCGTGTGTCAGTAGCCAGGGTAGTGATAGACATACCGTGTGTCATAAGTCGGAGTAGTAATTGTTTACCTCTATTTCCCCTACTGCAACTCTACCCCCAGGTGGTCCAAACCCACTGTTTATACAAAATTGAGTTCCTTTGGCCCAAACATACTCCAGTGGTAGAAGCCGGTGGTGGTAGACATACCGTGTGTAAGTAGCCGGGGTAGTGATAGACATACCGTGTGTCAGTAGCCGGGTAGTGATAGACATCCCGTGTGGTAGTGGCCGGGGTAGTGATAGACATTCCGTGTGGTAGTAAACATACTCCAGTGGTAGAAGCCGGTGGTGGTAGACATTCCGTGTGTAAGTAGCCGGGGTAGTGATAGATATCCCGTGTGTCAGTAGACGGGGTAGTGATAGATATACCGTGTGTCAGTAGCCGGGGTAGTGATAAACATCCCGTGTGTCAGTAGCCGGGGTAGTGAAAGACATGCCGTGTGGTAGTTGCCGGGGGAGAGACAGACATACCGTGTGTCAGTAGCCGTGGTAGTAGCCTGGGTAGTAATAGACATCCCGTGTGTCAGTAGCCGGGGTAGTGATAAACATCCCGTGTGTCAGTAGCCGGGGTAGGGATCGACATCCCGTGTGTCAGTAGCCGGGGTAGTGAAAGACATGCCGTGTGGTAGTTGCCGGGGTAGAGACAGACATCCCGTGTGTCAGTAGCCGGGGTAGTGATAAACATCCCGTGTGTCAGTAGCTGGGGTAGTGATAGATATACCGTGTGTAAGTAGCCGGGGTAGTGATAGCTATCCCGTGTGTCAGTAGCCGGGGTAGTGAAAGACATGCCGTGTGGTAGTTGCCGGGGGAGAGACAGACATACCGTGTGTCAGTAGCTGGGGTAGTGATAGATATACCGTGTGTAAGTAGCCGGGGTAGTGATAGATATCCCGTGTGTCACTAGCCGGGGTAGTGATAGACATACCGTGTGGTAGTAGCCGGGGAGAGATAGACATACCGTGTGGTAGTAGCCGGGGAGAGATAGACATACCGTGTGGTAGTAGCCGGGGTAGTGATAGACATACCATGTGTCAGTAGCCGGGGTAGTGTTAGTCATACCGTGTGTAAGTAGCCGGGGTAGTGATAGCTATCCCGTGTGTCAGTAGCCGGGGTAGAGACAGACATACTGTGAGTCAGTAGCTTGGGTAGTGATAGACATCCCGTGTGTCAGTAGCCGGGGGAGAGACAGACATACTGTGTGTCAGTAGCTGGGGAAGTGATAGACATCCCGTGTGTCAGTAGCCGGGGTAGTGATAGACATCCCGTGTGGTAGTAGTCGAGGTAGTGATAGACATCCCGTGTTGTAGTAGCCTGGGTAGAGACAGACATAACGTTGTCAGTAGCCGGGGTAGAGACAGACATACTGTGTGTCAGTAGCTGGGGTAGTGATAGACATCCCGTGTGTCAGTAGCCGGGGTAGAGACAGACATACCGTGTGTCAGTAGCTGGGGTAGTGATAGACATCCCGTGTGGCAGTAGCCGGGGTAGTGACAGACATACCGTGTGTCAGTAGCCGGGGGAGTGATATACATTCCGTGTGGTAGTAGCCGGGGTAGAGACAGACATACCGTGTGTTAGTAGCCGGGGTAGAGACAGACATACCGTGTGTCAGTAGCTGGGGTAGTGATAGACATCCCATGTGGTAGTAGCGGGGTAGTGATAGACATAAAGTGTGTCATTAGCCGGGGTAGAGACAGACATACCGTGTGTTAGTAGTCGGGGTAGAGACAGACATACCGTTTGTCAGTATCCGGTGTAGTGATAGACATCCCATGTGGTAGTAGCCGGGGTAGTGATAGACATCCCGTGTGGTAGTAGCCGGGGTAGTGATAGACATCCCGTGTGGTAGTAGCCGCGGTAGTGATAGACATCCCATGTGGTAGTAGCCGGGGTAGTGATAGACATCCCATGTGGTAGTAGCCGGGGTAATGATAGACATCCCATGTGGTAGTAGCCGGGGTAGTGACAGACATACCGTGTGTCAGTAGCCGGGGTGGTGATAGACATGCCGTGTGGTAGTAGCCGTGGAAGTGATAGACATCCCGTGTGTCAGTATCCGGGGTAGTGACAGACATACCGTGTGTCAG
>NW_018404716.1:0-134 GCF_002113885.1 Mizuhopecten yessoensis
CAGTCGCCGGTCCTGGCCATTGCCGAAGCTCGTGAGTTTCCAGCTAAGCTGGTAGACTCTCAAGTTTGGCGTTGTGAATGGCGTAGTCAGAGGATCTAACCTCAGACAAATCTGCCAAACTCAACTGCAGGCCA
>NW_018404716.1:584-689 GCF_002113885.1 Mizuhopecten yessoensis
CTATTACATTATGTAGTCCCTACAGAGCAATACAACATACCTATTACACTATGTAGTCCCTGCAGGACATTTAAACACACATATTACATTATGTAGTCCCTACAG
>NW_018404716.1:2747-50022 GCF_002113885.1 Mizuhopecten yessoensis
AACAAACAATGACACAGGTTACCACCCTCAGAAAACTTGAACGAAGTCCAGGGTAGAAATAACCGTCATGTGCTTCTTTCGAGTTGAAGAAAGAGGAAGTTGGAGGTGCGCGCGCATCCTACACCCGTATGTCCAGTTTGGACAGGGAGTAGTTTCGCATTTGCGCGGGGCATTTGAAACTTTACTTTGGGAGTTAAAGAACTGGTAGTTGGAGATCATTTGCATAATAATTGGACGTGGTAAGTATTGTTTTTGATATAAAATCACTGGTTCATTTCAGAAGAGATATCATTTATAGGTTTAGCAAGCTGTGGTCCTTGATGGCCCCGCCAACAGACCCCTCAGATGTCTGCCGCTTCTTGAGTGTAGGTTCTGATCCACATTATCGTTGTATAGTTTTAATAAATGTTGGTCTAAATCCACCATTAACTTTTAGAGGAGGATTTGAATATTCTGAACTGATCAACCACTCATACCATATCTTCATCCCTAAGATTCTTTCCTGCGTATACATCCTGGTCTTCTTCATCTAAGGATCATTTTATGATCTTAGTCCACCAGTAACTTTAAGAGTAGATGATGTTTGAAGGTTTTATAAATACTGACCTGATCATCTATAATATGCCCCCCTCCCCCTCAGCCCCCAGGGGATCTGGGAAAGGGGGGAAGGGGTCAGCTCCTTCTTTGAGTAGCCCCAGCCTCAGTTCCCTGAGAGGTTAACCCCTATTTGTTACATTTGGCTAATAATGGAGAAGGGATCTGAAATGTTCCTTGTTATGATCCAATGACCAAGTCCCTAGGGGTGAAACAGACCTGGCCAATTCAAGTAGCATAGATGTATTTGTTTCATCATAACCGACAAATGAGTACCAGGGTATTCAGTTTTATCATTGGGATCTGAACCATTTCCAAGATATGGCCCCAGTGACTAGATCCTCAGCGGCGGGTCGTGGCTCAGTCTTCTGAGGCAAATAAGGACTCCTATTTCCAAGATAAGACCCATGGAATAAGTCCCCAGGGGTATGGCTATAATCCTGGTATCATGTGTGTATTTGTTACTTCATGCCCATCAAATGTTTATGTGGCTTTAGCATGGGGATCTAATCAATTTCCAGTTTCCCCCCATTAGGCCCTGCCCCTATACTCCCCAGGGGTAACATCCTCCATTTCAACCATGTTGAGTCCCAGTTGCCCAAGGAAACTTCAGACTAAATTAGGTTAAATGGCTTTACCTACATATATACTCCAGGTTTAGGATTGTATAGAACAATTGGTTCCCTTTTCCCAAGGATGCTACAGACTAAATAAGGTACAAATCACTTTACTCTCACTCAAGGAGTAGGATTTTAAACCTAAATTCTCTTATTGGGCCCTGTCCCTCTACCCCCAGGAGGGCCAAACCCTTTATTTGTAAAAGATGTAGATGTCACATTGAATTATATGATCAGGCCTGTTACAATACGAATCGGGTGTAAGCTTACGCGTCAAGATGTAGCCTATTGACCGACACTTACTGCTGACATGGATATCATCAGCCGCTTAAAGTTTCCAGATGTGTCTCCCTGTATGGCCTTCTCCAAGACACTTTTATACACTGAAACACCAAACAGTTCATTGTGTGCAGTAAGTTTCTTATTACGATTTCTGAAGTTTTGTTTTTATAAGATCAAGGAGTAACCTGTATTTAATCTTTTTTTCATTTCTGATGAGAAAATTGCACATAAACATACTTCTACATTTTTGTATACTAAGTTAAATGCAAAGCATCACTTGATATGTTTTCCTGAGGAAAAAGTTAAGATCGAGATTGAAACTTTAATCCCTCATTACCAAAACATACAGACTCTAATCAACCAGCTCCACTAAAACACTCAGGAAACTTAAAACCCTCATTACCAAAACATACAGACTTTAATCAAACAGGTCCACTAAAACACTCAGGAAACTTAAAACCCTCATTACCAAAACATACAGACTTTAATCAAACAGCTCCACTAAAACACTCACATGTTTTATAGGCAGCACTGGCGGCCTGGATTTCTTTATTACTCCTTGTACATAAGATTTCAATCATGGCATCCTCATCCGTTCCTAGTCCCTACAGAGCAATACAACACACCTATTACATTATGTAGTCCCTATTAGACATTTAAACACACCTATTACATTATGTAGTCCCTACAGGACATTTAAACATACATATTACATTATATAGTCCCTACAGGACAATTAAACACATAATACATTAGGTAGTCCCTACAGAGCAATACAACACACCTATCACATTATGTAGTCCCTAAAGAGCAATACAACACACCTTTTACATTATGTAGTACCTACAGGAAATTAAACACACATAATACATTAGGTAGTCCCTACAGAGCAATACAGCATACCTATTACACTGTGTAGTCCCTGCAGGACATTTAAACATACATAGTACATTATATAGTCCCTCCAGGACAACTAAACATGCATATTACATTATATAATCCCTACAGGACAACTACACATACATATTACATGATATAGTCCCTACAGGATAATTAAACACAAATAATACATGACGTAGTCCCTACAGGATAATACAACACACATATAACATTTTGTAGTCCCTACAGGACAACTAAACATACAAAATACATTATATAGTCCCTCCAGGACAACTAAACAAACATATTACATTATACAGTCCCCACAGGACAACCAAACATCCATATTACATTATATCGTCCCTACAGGACATTTAACCATACATATTACATTAAATAGTCTCTACAGGACAGTTAAACACAAATAATACATGATGTAGTCCCCACAGGACAACCAAACATCCATATTACATTATATAGTCCCTACAGGACATTTAAACATACATATTACATTATATAGTCCCTACAGGACAATTAAACACAAATAATACATGATGTAGTCCCTACAGGACATTTTAACACACATATTACATTATGTAGTCCCTACAGGACAATTAAACACAAATAATACATTATGTAGTCCCTACAGGACAATTAAACACATAATACATTATGTAGTCCCTACAGAGCAATACAGCACACATATTACATTATGTAGTCCCTACAGGACAATTAAACACACATATTACATTATGTTTCTATGAGCTATTTTCTACAAGGTCTGTTACCCTATAACTTTCATCATTTTTCACCACTTCCCTGGTGTATAGTTGAAAATTAGATATAGAAGATATTATGTATGGCATTGGAAAAGAATTTCTGTGAAAAAATATATGTATTTATTGCTTTCTTCCATATGAACATTAACATTTTATGTGTACAATATTTCTTAAAAACAAGTCTACATGATTAGTCCTACAATGAGTTACCTTCATAGCTCGCTTCAGCTCATAAGCATCAAATTCCTCAGGTTTCATCATCAAAGCCAATATCACATCTTCAAACTTGCCGCCTAGCTCACTCTTCAAATCGTGAATTAGATCCTTGGGAAGAAAATGATAAACAGTGATATCAATCATGATTGCCATTTCATCAACAAACAACTCACAAGAGGCCAAGAGCCTGGATATTCAAACAATAATGGCAAAATATTCTCAGTTAAAGTAATATTGCAAATGAAACCCCTATGGGTAAGGCCAGAACTCAGAGCTAATAGCGGTAGCATGATTGTGTTCATTCCTTCATGTTCAGAGAGTATACATATGGTTATGGGGCGGTGATCCGTTCTGACCCAGCGTTTGCAGACCACTGAGGGGATCGCTGTTTGTCAACAGTTCATCCGAGTCATTTGTAAGCCTGTGTTTACTTAGGAGAACATGTGACAAATGTTGCATGAACACATGAACAACAATTCAAACAATTAACATTGTGGAAGTGTACAATTATATGAAGACTGTCAGCAATGGCAGAATTTAGAGATGAGAAGGTGTGCTTACATATGAATATGTTTTTGTTGAGCGACGTTAGAGACAGCACAACAGTGGTGTTTATAGGTAGAAATTATATGTTTGGTTGGTATGAAGATCTTATAGTTGTATAAGTATAGTATGTATTGAATAATTCGTGAGACTCACAGTAAGTATGTGCATGCATGTTGTACTTACGGTGAACAAAGCAGAAACTACAGGTGAATTGTCGTCTGCATGATGGCTGCCACACCACAATAAAAATTCATTCATGTGTTTGCAAGTCAAATTCTTGTAAGATTCTGATTTATATTCATTATGGTGTTTGCTGTTCCTTTTGAGATATCAGAAGACAATTCCAAGCACCAAAATTAAGAACCTTTTGACTTGTATTTTTTAGATAAACATCAAGCCTGAAGTAAGAGATTGCCTTGTACGTGATTTAGACCCTATTTCCATAATGCACATAAGAACCTGCAGACAATAGTTTCATGTATATGGTATATGGTATGGTATATGATATATGGTATGGTATATGGTATATGGTATGGTATATGATGTATGGTATAGTATATGGTATGGTATATGGTATGGTATATGGTTCACAAAGATTTCTATTACAGCCAGAACGCATTACTTCCTGTCCAAGGTTTTTGTTTTGTTTCCAAAGTTTGGGATTATTAATTGCTAAAATTAATTATAAGTCAAACAAAGCTAGATTGATTTGAACTTGAATAAAACTTGAGAATAAGTATTAATTACCTTCATTTAATTTTCCTTTAAATTGATCTGGGTATTAATATATAAGAACAACTTCCCAATGAAGGTGATCTCATTGTCAATTGCACTAAACCTTAATCTTTGGACAGCTGAACAAGTTTCATCAGAATCTGTATGTATTTGTGGGGATGACATTATTATGCAGACACCTTGCCAAGATGATATTTAAGTAGGTTTATGTTTAGGGAAGAAATGAATGCAGGGCCCTTCTTAAAGATTTCAGAAAGTCTACATCGAAACATGCAGTGTGAACAAATTGTATTCATAAAAAAAATAACAATTACAAATTACTACCTAAAGAAAGACATATTTCCCCTTTTTCAATTACCAAATTGTACCCCCATGTTACTGTCTTGTGAGTGATACTTACCCTACCAAAGCAGGTTTTAAACATGATTTTGATCTGCTGTCTTTGTTCATTTGATCGGAAAGCCAAGATATCTATGATGGCCTTTTCATCCGTTCCTGCAATACAAAAAAGATTCCTATAAAAGTACATTCATACCAAACTCTTCATGGCTTCCCTAAGTAACTTTTAACAGTTACAAGTATAAACATACCAAGCCCTTTCATGGCTTTCCTAAGTAACAGAGAACAGTTACAAGTATAAACATATCAAGCCCCTTCATGGCTTTCCTAAGTAACATATAACAGTTACAAGTATAAACATACCAAGCCCCTTCAATGCTTTCCTAAGTAACATATAACAGTTACAAGTATAAACATACCAAGCCCCTTCATGGCTTTCCTAAGTAACAGAGAGCAGTTACAAGTATAAACATACCAAGCCCCTTCATGGCTTTCCAAGTATAAACATACCAAGCCCATTCATGGCTTTCCAAGTATAAACATACCAAGTCCATTCATGGCTTTCCCAAGTAACAGAGAACAGTTACAAGTATAAACATACCAAGCCCATTCATGGCTTTCCTTAGTAACAGAGAACAGTTACAAGTATAAACATACCAAGCCCCTTCATGGCTTTCCTGAGAACATTGGCATCATTCTCCGCATTGAAATTCCTGCATGGCTTCACTGTGCCTTCGGTCTGAAAGTACAAAATGTAGAGCATTATGGTCAGTGTTTTATAATCAAGGCACTACATAGTTTACTTGGAGCTATCAAGATGGCTACAAATTTGGATGTAATGAGATTACTGGTGGGAATGTGAACTATGGTTGTACATGTAAACCTAAACGAGTACTTGTGTGAATGTTGGGTGTTACATTATGTAAAGCAACATAATGACAAGCACCTGACATACATGTTATAATAATAATAATAATTCAAGGTTCTTGGTATACCGCTTTATCACAACCTAGTGTGTAGGTCGCCTCAAAGCTGTTTACAAATTATCAGCCGTGCTTATAGGGCCTTTGCAACCAGCCAACATCTTTCTCAACTCCCTGGGGAGCATACAGCTGGTGCTGCCATTTCTGCACTCACAGCTAGCATTCTACAATATTAGCACTACCCAACCACATACAGCTGAGTAGACTGGAACAAGCGGAGTAAAGTACCTTGCTCAAAGATGAAACACAGTGCCTTGACGAGAGTCGAACTCGCAACCCTTCGATCATGAGCCACGCGTACTACCACTAGACTACTGTGCCTTTTATGTAGGAGGATATTGTAACAAATTTTAACATTGTGCTTACAAGTATGTGTCATCTACATCATAATTAGGTTGTTTCAGGTTTCTTTATGCTTTATAACCTGTTCAATCAAATTTTCGGAAAATAAGTTAAGCTTAAATAGTGTGTACTATCCTGGTGTGATCATTTTCAACCCAAGCACATGCAAATTTTGTTTTCATTCTTAATAGTAAAGAAAAAACATAAATCACAATGTCACTGTATAGAGGCTGACGTTATGATTAACTCATTCACCCCTGAAATTTCATAATGAACTATTCCAAGCTTTGAAAAGGAATAGTTAAAATGTGTCTTCTGGGGTGAATGTGTTAAGGAAGTCAAGTGGGTTATTTATGACAAACACATCAAAACCTGGCTTCATACTGAAACAAGAGATTCCAGAGGGCTACATCATCGTACAATCTTCATCAGTTATATGATCTTTTCTATCCTTTCTGTTATCTGTTGGATCAATGGTCTTGTCAACAGTAAATGTGCATGGTGGTAATATTTTATAACTTAATCCCAAAGGGTATCACTGCATCAGTTATAATTGCAAAGAAGAGTTCCACTGTGAGTTTTATTTTACATGGAGTATTCTCCCTTCTATATAGAAGATAAAGCATATCCTAAAGGCCTTTTTCTAGCTTAAAGAGTTTTATTTTAATTTCCCCTGTTCAGTTTTTCATAGGCTTTGTGGCCCACAACTTTAAAATTCCTGCCTTAATCACAGTCCACAAAAATTGGTTCAATAGCTGAAACAGTGTGTTGTCGCTTGCAAAATTAGCAAAAAATTAGTAGTACTTTGAAAATTTTATCAAACACTTGAATTTTATTCCACAATTTAGTGTCAATACCATTGCGTATAATATGTCTATAGGGTGATTTAAGTTTATCAAAAGAAATCTGAGCTAAAAGTTTATTTGAAATTATTGATTTTTACCTTGGAACAAATTTTGTGCATGGATAAAAACAGTCAACACTGAAATCCGGCCTTGCCTCCACAAGGGAGTTATTTTTGGAAGTTGAATGAGCAATGAGAAAAGTTCGAATTTGCGTGGAATCCAGGCATTCATTTATTTTGTTGTTTGCATGGAAACCTGGCTATACCGTTGGTAGATGCTACAACAGCTTCGTTATCTAACATATCGTCAGAAACTGAGGAAACCATGGCTGATAGCTGCGTGATAGCGTTTGAAATGTGTGATCTTGCGACAGAGTGTAGGACAACAGCTGATTGTAACTTCGGATGAGTTAAACAGGAGAGTGCGCCACTCAGTGCTTTGATCCTTTTGTCATGTTGACACAGTACTGTTATCTGACCGGAGTGAGGCTTTTGTTTTTGTGGCAAGACATAAACATGAAATGCCTTGTCTCAAACTTTTGATCATTCAAACATTGTATGATTTTGGATGTCAATGCATTGGTTCAAAATCAGTGTCTGCCATTTTAATATTTGTTAGTTTCGTTCCCGCTAGGTGATAATACATTACCGAAAAAGTTGGGCAAATTCAAGCAAAAAAGATCATTTGATTCTGTCATGGTTAGATAAGTGCAGTGCAACAGTCAATATTTCTGATAAATTGTATGAGTGTTTAAATTGTTTTTCGTCGGTTAATCCAACAGATGTTCATTTTGTACAATATTGAAGACCTTTGACTTTTTTGTTGTTGTAATTAAAGTATTTTCTAAACATTTTTTGCATTTTTTTTTACACATGGTCTACAATTAAATTGTCAAGTCTCACAATGCCCCGCAATATTTCAGCAGCCGTCATGTTCGTTTACATTGGATAATGTAGTTCCATCTGTGTTGAATTAATACGCTAAGATTTGTGTCTCGGTTGCATGGCATTTAAAGTCTTGACCTTTATACAAAATTTTACCAAACTCCGTGAAAGAATGAAGTTACTAAGTCTTTAAATTGAATTAGTTGATGATTTTCTATATATAGCAACAGTGACCTTGGCCTTGACCTTGGAATCCTGAAACACAAGGATGTCAGAGGTATACCCATATTTGACCTTTGTATAAAGTTTGACCAAAATCTGTGAAAGAATGAAGTTGCTAAGTGTTTAAATTGAATCAGTTGATGATTTTCTATATATAGCAAGTGACCTTGGCCTTGAATTGTGAAGGGATAGGACGCGACGGACATGGGCAACACTATATGCCTCCCCATTTTATGGAGGGTTGTACCTCTGTATAAAGTTTTGACCAAAATCTGTCAAAGAATGAAGTTGTACCTTTGTATAAAAGTTTGACCAAAATCTGTCAAAGAATGAAGTGTTTACATTGAATCGGGATGGGACGCGTTTTTACATTGAATCGGGACTGGACGAGCATGGGGAACACTACATGCCCCTCCATTTTTTGGCGGGGGCATAATTACGTAAACAAACTATGCGCAACTATTCTTTGGAACGCTGTGCAGGTGGTCCTTAATCAAAAGATTTCTGGCCCACCATTAAACCATTTTTACCAAATAAGGGCTCGGTACAATGCAATGTAATTTTAAAACAAAATGAGGTCATTATCAGTAATCAACCAGAGGTCAGCAATGTTTTTAATATTTTGTAAATGTTGCTTCTGATATTGGTACAAAAGATTCTTCTGATGAAACTATTTTAAAAGAGATTACACAATAATGATGAGTCAAAAAATTTGTTTAAAAAAAATGTTTCTCCTTTCGTGGTTGAAAAGTCTATCTCTAAGGTGTTTTAAAACATAATATTGAAAATGACTGTCAATATTTTATAGACTGGTTTAAATTAAACCAGATGAAAGCAAACCCTCATAAATTCCAGGCCATTTGTATAGAGAAACGTTCAGTAGATGCTATAGTCTTTTAGTATTGGCGAAACAGATATTGTTCCTGACAGTGTTGTCAAACTTTTAGGTGTGAACTTCGATTCATTTTTAAACATTGAAGCTCATATCTCTGAATTTGTAGTAAAGCATCAAAGCATTTGTCCATTTTAAAGCGAATTGGGATTTTTTTTTAACCAAACAAGGTAGACGTGTAATTTATAATTCTTTTTTTGTTTCAAATTTTAACTACTGTCCTTAAGTCTGGCACTCTTGTTCCATGAAGAGTGTCAGAAAGCTAGAAAAGATACAAGAAAGAGCTTTAAGGTTTATACATAATTATCACAACTCATCCTTCAGACACTGACTCAGTATTACCAACAGCGACAGGCTTCATGTAAGGCGTCCGAAGGATATGGGTTGTGAGGTTTTTAAAATTATAAACAAAATGTCTCCTGAATATATTCATAACCTTGTAAATATTAAGATGTCTAATTATAACTTCAGGAAAGAAAATACTACAGAGGTGCCCAGGGTCAACACTGTGAAGTATGGACATAAATCGTTTGCTTTTGAGGCTGCCCGGGTGTGGAACAGTCTCCCAAATGACTTCAGAAAAGTTAAAAACTTCAAAGAATTCAGGAGGCTGGTCCATTCCTGGGATGGCCCCATCTTCCTTTGCAATATCTGCGAAGAGTGATACTTCATACTGTGCCCTGGTAACCTCTATCTGCCACCTGACATTTTGGATTGTGTGATACTATTATTGTCTTATTGCATTTCGTATATATTTTAATTCTATTCTATATTTTTGCAGCATCTTATTTGTATATTAATTCCATGCATTCTAAAATATAATTTTTTACAAAACTTGATAAATTTTGTTAATTGATTTTGGTATCATTTTTTAATTCACACTTTATTAGTGTATATCCTGCCATTTTTTATTCTTTGCTATATTAGCATTGTATGAATATTCCACTTCATAGTGTTTTATTCCTTAGTCCTAAGTCATTCACTATTAACTATGTCTTTTATTTACTTATTCTGAATACTACTTATCTGTAATCACATTTAATGCTTTTCATATCTTTATATATTTATTGTTTCAAAAGAGTCATATCCCGGGGGCCTTTGTAGGTAGGGGACTCCCAATCACTCAGAAACCTGGGATATTTTCTTTTTCTGTGATAATTATTACTGCTTTTCATTATTATATGTGATTATCTCCCTTTACTTGTAATATAATGTGTTATTGTTATTTTACATATGTTTAACCATTTACAGTGAAACACTTCTTATTAGATTGTGTTGACTTTAAGTCAACTCGAGAAAACTTCTATAATAACATTACATGTCTTAAATCTCTTTTTGAAAACATAACTGTCTCTTCAATTTTAGGCTATCTGAAAGCTGTTGGTCTTTTAAATAAAATTTGAATACTGAAAGTGGCCACTTTCAATATTCAATTTGACGTTTGTCTTTTACCTTTCAGTTTGGTTTGATGTTTTTATTTAGCATTTGTTTTTGTTGACCATTTGTTGGCCCTAATGACCTATCCTGTGTTGATGGGCCGTTAAGCATTTAATTTTAATATTAATATTTGTCGCAATAATAGCTCTCAAGAGCTAATGTTCCTTGTTTACCTGTATGCGACGTTAAATAAAGTTTCTTGTAGATGATGAAATGTTACTTATGTATGAGAGGTGTTCTTCAGACCCTTACCTTAACATTCCACTCAGTCCCATCATACCCTGACCTTAACATTCCACTCATTCCCATCAGACCCTGACCTTAACATTCCACTCATTCCCATCAGACCTATAACAACTGATTCATACTGGCCACATCTTCCTTCATCTCAAGTGCCCACATGGCGCTGGTAATTAACCAACTGGTTTACTCGTATAAGTGCAGTATAAGTATATATATCCTATATGTAAAGGAACTTAAATATGTTTCCATGTTTATATTGATAAACGGATGTACTGTACTCTATTGGTATGACAATGTATAATGTGAGGGATTTAACACCTCCCCGCTGATACAAGTTTTGTTAACATACACTACTAAATGCTTCCTGTACATGTATACTAACAACTTATACATCAATTCTTGTCTACAGGTTTCTAACCCTCACTGGTAATTCTATATATATTAAGTAAAGGCTGAGAAATCCTGCCCCCAATGTTACATGTACTCATTATAGATAAAATAATTAAATGATAAGGTGCCCTCACTAGTATTTCATGCTATGATGATATCATATCAAAACTATGATACACTTTTCCATTTGTTGACATGGTATATTAAAGGGACATATTGCTTAATACAAAATTTCATTTATTGAATGTAGGTATTGTCTGCATTGCCTGTTATATTGCCTTGCTTTCCCCATAGTCATAGTCCAATCCGAATGTCCAGTTTGACCATTCGATTTGTACGGGAAAGCAAGATTAAATACAGGTATAACGCTTAAATAATGAAATAAGGAGAGTAGAATGTATAAATACAGGTATAACGCTTAAATAATGAAATAACTTTTTAGTTTTGGTGAAAGCATTAAAAAATGGATAAAAACATTATACAAAAATACATACTCTGCAATAAGCCAAAATTGTATACTGTCAAATTTTTTTGATATACAAAGGGGTTGTCGACAAGGGGATCCTGTCTCCCCATATCTATTTTTACTTGTAGTTGAAATATTGGCTATTCTTATAAAAAAAAACAATAAAAATATCAAGGGCATTACAATCCAACAGAAAGATCATAAGCTCTCAGAGTTTGTAGATGATACCTCAATAATTTTAGATGGATCTAGAAAGTTATTCAACGAAGCACTGAACGTTTTAGATTGCTTTGGTAAAATATCAGACCATTTATACCACACCATATCAATGTAATTATGAAAGGCAAGAAAGGTTGTAAAGACATGTATGTTACCCTGAATAATAAAAATAAATGTTCGAATACAGCTGAAATAAAATGGAAATCAAAAGAAAGTTTTAGAAACATAGACTGGAAACGATTGTATAGCATTCCTTTCAAAAGTACAACGGATACAATACTTCAGTGGTTCCAGTATCGGTTACAAAATCGCATTCTCCCACTAAATAATTACTTGAAAACTATTGGTGTTTTGAACAATAACCTTTGTAAAATGTGTAACACAGAAATGGAAACTATAGAACATATTTTCTGGGAATGTCCTCATTCTTTCAGACTTTGGCAAGATTTGAAAAACAAAATATACCACAACTTGGATAAATTAATGGATTTTAGATTAGAAACAGTATTATTTGGAGAGACAGAAAATGTTGCCTTACCAATGAACTTTATCATCCTTTATGCAAAATATTATATATACACTGTATCAAGAAAAAAATAAAGACTCAGGTTAGATGGTTTGATCGAGTTTCTAGCATTCCGATTTAACATCGAAAAAAATTCAGCCTCAAAAAATGTACGCAACGAAAAATTTGATCAAATATGGTTGAATGGAAAGATATTTTTTAACATATTAAAAAAAACAAGTTTACACCATCCATACATCTTTGTATCTTTGTTTATATAATTGATACTCTTTCTCTTGAAATGAATATTTAAATTTCATCTTGATTTTGTTATCTGATAAAAATAAAACTGCATATATCCGGTATGTTATGGTGTGAGGGGATGTATGTGCTATTTTTTGTTAGTTTTGTTTTATAATTATCTTTTTAGCAGACATAAAAACCTGTATGAAAACCGGTTTTAAAATGCTATTTGAAAATTGATGTCAGTATACGTCCATGTCAATGTGAATGACCACATGCATGTGTCATAGAAATATTCATACACATGTGTATATATATATATGTACATCCGACACTGTTTGCACAGTGTATTTAAGCATTGAACTTTNACAAAAAAAGTTCAATACTTATATTTACGTTTTCTCTGCCTCTTATGTTCTTTTTTAACTTATAATTTATATCTAAAATTAAAAATGCCCGCCTTATCGACAGTCCACACAATTTCGTTCAATAGTTTGAACAGCGTATTGTTGCGTGCTGATTGGCAAACAAAGAGGTACTTTGAAATTTTAACAAACACTTCAATTTTATTCCACAATTTAGTATCAATACAATTGCGTATGATATGTCTATAGGATGATTTAAGTTTATCAATAGAACTCTGAGCTGAAAGTTAGATTTGAAATTGTTTCGATTTTTCCCTGGAACAAATTTCGCACATGGACAAATACAGTGAACACCGTGAATCCGACCTTGCCCTCCACGAGGGAGTTATTTTTGGAAGTTAATTCAAACTTTTCTCTTTGCTCATTTTGTGAATATTCCAGGCGTGAATTTATTTGTTGATCGTATTGGAACCTGACAACAGTTGGTAGATTCTATAACAGACTCGTTATTTGACAAGACGTCAGAAACAGTCTCAGGAACCGTGGATGCGAGACGTGTGAAACTGATTGCGTTTGAAGTGAGTGATCTTGCGACGGAGCACAGGTTCGTTACAAATGTCTGAAATGTGTGCTGTGACTCATATCAGTAGGTCTGTAACATATGATAATGTGTCAGTAGGCTATAGAATATGTGTATTTCAGACATTTGTAACGAACCCCTGTTGATCAGTGCAGTGTAACGGACGATATTTCTGATAAATTGCATGAGCGTTAAAATTGATTCCATTGCCGGCATTGGTGATTTCTAACGATGTGCATTTTGTACGATATTGCAGACCTTGATCTTGTTTTCGTTGTAATAAAAGTATTTTTAATTTTAATTTTTATTTTGCACATAAATTTACAATGACATTGTTAAATCTCACAATGCCCAGCGATATTTCAGCAGCCGTCATGTTTATTTATATTTGATATTGTAGTTCTGGTCAGTGTTGTATTAATACGCTAAGAATTGTGTCTCGTGGTGCATGGTAATTAAAGTCCCATCAACGACACAGCTTTCAAAGAGGCTATATAGTGACAATGCCATGCAAATGTAAATATATATTTATGAAAACAAGAGGCCCAAGGGCCTAAGCGGTCACCTAAGTTATATCATAGGTACTGGTAGCTTTATTTTATTGTTTAGATGTGATGTGGAAATCAGCATGTAAACTAGGTGAAATACAATACTTGTCATGTCATCAAAGGATAAGAATTTGAAAATATTGCTAAATGTTCCCTTTGGGGCCCCGCCCTAGCCCCTGGGGATGGGGCAGGAATCCCAATTTTACAAAGTAATACTCTCATTCACCAAAGATGATTCTGACTAAGTTTGAGTAATTTTCTGCTGAAAATGGATAAAATATATACCCAAAAGTGTTAATTCCCTATATAAACTATAGTAAACTTTACCCCCTCCCCAAGGGAGAACGGATAGCTCGAGGGTTCTGAAATTTACAATTTAAATAAAGCCCGTGATGATTTTCTTTCCATGCAGAGAAAATGAATGTAGTACCTCTGAGTCTGGAGGAGAAAAATTTGGAAATATTGGTTAATTTTCCCTTTGGGGCCCCGCCCTGGCCCCAGGGGTTGTTGGGGTAGGAATCTCAATTTTACAATTTGAAACCATCTTCCTCCAAGGATAATTCTCACCAAGTAAAAATAATTTCCTACAGAAAGTTGTCAAAATATACCCAAAAGTGTTATTTCCCTATATAAACTATAGTAAACTTTACCCCCTCCCCAAGGGAGAACGGATAGCTCGGGGGTCCTGAAATTTACAATTTAAGTAAAGCCCCTGATGATCTTTCTTTCCACGTAGAGAAAATCACTGTAGTACCTCTGAGTCTGGAGAAGAAGATTTTTGAAATATTGATTAATTTTCCCTTTGGGGCCCCGCCCTGGCCCCAGGGGTCGGGGTAGGAATCTCAATTTTACAATTTGAAACCATCTACCTCCAAGGATAATTCTCACCAAGTAAAAATAATTTCCTACAGAAAGTTGTCAAAATATACCCAAAAGTGTTATTTCCCTATATAAACTATAGTAAACTTTACCCCCTCCCCAAGGGAGAACGGATAGCTCGGGGGTCCTGAAATTTACAATTTAAGTAAAGCCCCTGATGATCTTTCTTTCCACGTAGAGAAAATCACTGTAGTACCTCTGAGTCTGGAGAAGAAGATTTTTGAAATATTGATTAATTTTCCCTTTGGGGCCCCGCCCTGGCCCCAGGGGTCGGGGTAGGAATCTCAATTTTACAATTTGAAACCATCTACCTCCAAGGATAATTCTCACCAAGTAAAAATAATTTCCTACAGAAAGTTGTCAAAATATACCCAAAAGTGTTATTTCCCTATATAAACTATAGTAAACTTTACCCCCTCCCCAAGGGAGAACGGATAGCTCGGGGGTCCTGAAATTTACAATTTAAGTAAAGCCCCTGATGATCTTTCTTTCCACGTAGAGAAAATCACTGTAGTACCTCTGAGTCTGGAGAAGAAGATTTTTGAAATATTGGTTAATTTTCCCTTTGGGGCCCCGCCCTGGCCCCAGGGGTTGGGGTAGGAATCTCAATTTTACAATTTGAAACCATCTTCCGTCAAGGATAATTCTCACTAAGTAAAAATAATTTCCTACAGAAACTTGTCAAAATATACCCAAAAGTGTTATTTCTCTATATAAACTATAGTAAACTTTACCCCCTCCCCAAGGGAGAACGAATAGCTGGGGGTTAGTGAAATTTACAATTTAAGTAAAGCCCCTGATGATCTTTCTTTCTATGCAGAGAAAATGAGTGAAGTACCTCTGAGTCTGAAGAAGAAGATTTTTGAAATATTGGTTAATTTTCCCTTTGGGGCCCCACCCTGGCCCCAGGGGTTGGGGTAGGAATTGAGTATGGTAGCAATTTAAATACTAGTTAACAAACAGGAATATTTTGTGTATTAAGAACATGTATTAAGCCATTACCTATTGTAATATTAGCTGCCTGTTATAGAGTTATATTTATCTGACCCCAGCTGTTTTCTGAAGCATATCCAATTTCTGTAACGTACAACAGTAGCTGTTTTCTAAGGGTCGCATATAGAAAGATAAAAAAAAATTAGAAGTCCTGAAACTTCTGAAAGTCCTGAAGATTTTGTGCTTTATTTCATTAATTTAGATGGGATTTTTCTGTGTAAAATGCTGCGCACAAAACCTCCCTTATTTTAACCTCAATTCCCTTAAAATGATTGTAAAACTCACATATTGGTCTCCAAGAACTCTGACATGTATGAAATAATAAAATATAATGTATAATGTTGTTGTTCATCATTGCCATACTGCCACAGAATTAGATTAGACGCAAAAATAGTACCATTGAATTGGTGGCCAGATGGCTGATGGGAATATACCCATGGCCACTTCTATTGGTAAATACTGTATATAGTTTTATCATATGAATACCGTGTTATGCAGTGTCATAAAGCCATCACATAAATGTTTATGTAACCTGTGTAATATCACTCCGGAAATGACGTCACAATCGAACAGGAACAATTAATGTGATGTCATATCATTGTGAAGCGGACACAATTTTCATCGTTTCAGAGGCGACCAAGTGCAAAATATTCGTTTCAGATCACAATTATAGTTTACTTTAAATTATACAGTTTACATTGTATTATATGATAAAAAGAATCTGTCATTCGTTTCCCTTCATATTAGATTTATGATACTCGTTTGGCTTTTTAATATTAGCCAGAGGCTTGCAAACATGAAATATCCTAAGCTTGTATCATAAATCTAATATGAAGGGAAACGAATGACAGATCCTTTATTTATGACTATATACAAATGCAGTTTTTGATAAAAACAACTTTGAAAAATATTCTTCACTGTGATATTGCTTTAATTATATCAATAACATCATAACATATGCGCATGTAATTTTAGCTTGATAGTTATGTGAATGAGTAAGTAGACTGAGCAATGAAGGGCATTGCAATATTGCAATACATAACACTGGCCGACAGAAACAATAACATACCATATTTCATGGGTGGGATGTGCACTCAGTGACATTTTAAAATAAGAATTCTATTTTTTTTTGTATTCTTGATAAAATGATGGTGATTATGCTAGTGATTTGGTGCTGGAGATTTCATCGTTTCAGAGGCGATGTATAATAACCTATAATAACCTGTATAATAACCTGTATACAATGTGTTTCTCAGTCCATGTAGTATGACAGGGGATACAAATACGACACTGTCGAACATTTAAACATCTACAAGTAACATGTATTAATTCTCTACAGTACACTCTATATGTTATTGTACATCCCTATTATAAATTCAGAGATATCATTCTTCCCTATTACGTTCCTATAGATTGTTTCCATAGTCCAAGTAGTGTTATATATATTTATGTAAGTTTCAGGACTTCTATTTTTTTTTTATCTTTCTATATGCGACCCTTAGAAAACAGCTACAGTTGTACGTTACAGAAATTGGATATGCTTCAGAAAACAGCTGGGGTCAGATAAATATAACTCTATAACAGGCAGCTAATATTACAATAGGTAATGGCTTAATACATGTTCTTAATACACAAAATATTCCTGTTTGTTAACTAGTATTTAAATTGCTACCATACTCAAGCCACAGTGCACTTCCTAGTTAAATCAGCTGTGTATCTATTGTGTAACTTACACAGGTGAAAATGACTCATGTACATGTATGTAGAGTACAAGCTGAATACAGCTCCTAAAAGTGTGTTAGTGGTCTGACCACGCCCCACACACTAGCAGTGATCATGAGCATCAAGTACGTAAGGTCAATATCTTACCTCCATGTTGAGTGTTTTCAGCTGTACTAACTAACACACACCAACAGATATCCTGTCCAATGATCTATACTCTGACTATAACACACCCTTCAAATACCTCACTCTCAGTCTGCCTAGGACCAGTCACACACAAACATCCTGATTGGTCAGTGGAGCTTATCATTTGTAAAAGGCTTTCTGATTGATTCCCAAGGACGACACCAACAAATTGTACAGAGCAAAGGCTACTGACAATATCTATACAGATCTATTAAGAACGCTGTTTCCACAAAACAGTATAATTTTCATGTTTAAATGTCCACACATCCTGTTATGACAAGACATCCTAGGGCCACCAGAGTTGTTATATAGTCATTTGTTATTGCTGAGACATAAAGTGGAAATGTATTCAAATAAAAATACAATATTTGTCATGTCAGCAACAAAAAACACACTAACACTATTCAAATGAACTATCTTAGTAATAAGATGGTTTTTTGTCATTTTCTCTGGATAGGTTTTAGAGATTGATATGCTGCACCTTTTAAAATGATAAATTTATATTCAAAATCATTTAAATGATAGTGTTAATATTAAGACAGTCTACGTTGTCATCATTTGTGTATTTATAAGTAAATGATAATTATTTTATTCTTGCATATCATATCAGAAAAGGCTGCTATATCTTGGAAGTTATACACAGAACACAATGCTATTGAATACTTATATTTCTGAGGAGTAAACATATATATTGGGAAAAAGCTGCTGTTTCTAAGTAAGTTTTACATATTAGAAAAGACTTCATGTATTTCAAAACCAAAAAGGACATTTTTTTTGGCATTATAAAAAAATGTTTTTCCACCATAGATTAATTATCTGTCGCAAAATGCATCTGTGGGAGCCAATACAAAGGTGGGCTCCATCTGTCCATGCATTCCTGACGACAGCCCCAAAACCATTACATGTACACGTATGAAACTTTGTACACATTTAAAGCGAGAGCCTATTGTGTGCCTTTTGCTGAATTCTTATTTCCAATACATTTCCTGTTTCCATGGAAATAAATACATAAAAATACAAAATACAATTTCTTAAATTTTCTAGGCCATAACTTGTAAACCATTTCATATATATATATCTAGGAAACTTGGTAAGCTAATTAGAATAATACCCTAGTTGTGTTTTTCTGGACACCATGTGAAGAAAACCATTCCAGGTTTCTTTAAATCATAAACACTATGGTATCAGAGAGTTGTAAGGGTCATGAATGCCTAATTTGTTATTTTAACTATCAGGGTTCAATCTAGACCGCGCCATTGCGTCAATGGCCCCTTTGGAATTCATTTGGCACGATTGTAAAGCATTGATTGGCCGCCACGGCGCGTTTAAATCTCACCGCCGATTTCTGATTTTTAATTAAAGCCTTCAATTTCCGACAAATCAGAAACACAACAAACATCGGAAGTCGAAAAGAAAAATGTTGTTCAAGGGACATACCGAAGCCTAAAAATACCTATTAATCGTCATCGCTTAAGTGCTTAAAACGCGTTTCGGTGTATAAATTAAAACGTCTATTTGATCTCAGTGCCGTTGGGGCAACCTTAGGAGCTTGTCTGTAGCACATAGCCTCGTGAAAGATGAAATGTACAACGAAATACTTTCGAAATGAATGCAAAACATCTTGCAGTGCATTCCAGCATGGGGACGGACATGAAGTGCCTTCATCTAGTAACAACAGTGATCAAAATGTGACGGGAAAAGATTGTCACATGACTGAACTACTGAGAAATGTTTTATTACTCCACTCCTATTACGTTTAACTGGTGCCTGTGACCAACCCTTGTTTCAAGTACTGGGTGAATACTTGGTAAGGGGTTGTATTATGTTATCGTCAGGGGCAAAGACTCAGAAAATGGAGGGAGGAATGTAGCAGAACTCGGGACTGGGTCGATGGTTGGCAACCAGGTAGCTCAATTGTTAGAGTATTCCTCTAGTTAGGAAGGTCCCAGGTTTCACCAGGTCTGACCATGAATTTTTCCCTCTCTTATTAAAATGCAATTTGTTTATTTATTCATTATGATCTCATTTATTGATTGATATAATATACCAATAAAACATTTCTGCCAAAATAGTTGATGAGATCAGCGCAAATCCTTGCATTTCCACTCTAGGCTGGTAAAGTAAACATTTCAGTAACTGACCGATGGCAAAATATTTTGAATCATGATTGTTCAATAGTCAATACCATGTTACCATCAGAATACTCCAGGTAACATGGAAAATCCCTGTTTCTGACATGATCGAGTCTCTGATAGGAGTTGATGTCCATACCCTTATCAATAAATCAATACAACATATGGCATTCACTACCGCATTGGTAACAGTGTTTTATACTAACACTGATAACAGATAACACTGCTAGGGTGCAGGGCCAGAAGTCAGCGTTTGTTAGAAAATATCTCATCATAATTCAACATGAAAGTATTACTGTACTAAATTTATATCAAATAATAGAGCACAGAAGCTAGGGATACTATAGTCAACAAAAGAAGTATACGGACACAGGTGGATACTGTATTCAACAACACATGTGTAGGGGGACAGCAGGGGACTGTATTCAACAACACATGTGTAGGGAGACAGCAGGAGACTGTATTCAACAACACATGTGTAGGGGGACAGCAGGGGACTGTATTCAACAACAGAACTATAATAGGTACAAGGGTGGATACTTCATTCAACATCAGTAGTATGCATGTATATAGGTACAGGTAGGTATAATACTTAACAACAGAAGTTAAGAGGCTCAGGATGGTACTGTACTAAACACTAATGTAGGGGCACAGGAGGGTACTGTACTAAACACTAATGTAGTGGCACAGGAAGGTACTGTACTAAACACTAATGTAGTGGCACAGGAGGGTAGTGTACTAAACACTAATGAAGGGGCAAAGGAGAGTCCTGTACTAAACACTAATGTAGGGGCACAGGAGGGTACTGTACTAAACACTAATGTAGGGGCACTCAACAACACATGTGTAGAGACACAGGAGGATACTATACTAAACACTAATGTAGTGGCACAGGAGGGTAGTGTACTAAACACTAATGAAGGGGGAAATGAGAGTCCTGTACTAAACACTAATGTAGGGGCACAGGCGGGGACTGTACTAAAAACTAATGTAGGGGCACAGGAGGGGACTGTACTAAACACTAATGAAGGGGCACAGGAGGGGACTGTACTAAACACTAATGAAGGGGCACAGGAGGGTACTGTACTAAACACTAACGTAGTGGCACAGGAAGGTACTGTACTAAACACGAATGTAGTGGCACAGGAGGGTAGTGTACTAAACACTAATGAAGGGGCAACGGAGAGTCCTGTACTAAACACTAATGTAGGGGCACATGAGGGTACTGTACTAAACACTAATGTAGGGGCACTCAACAACACATGTGTAGAGACACAGGAGGATACTATACTAAACACTAATGTAGTGGCAGATGAGGGTACTGTACTAAACACTAATGTAGGGGCACAGGAGGGTATTACAATCAACAACACATATGTTGGGGCACAGGAGGGTACTACACTAAACAACACATGTGTAGGGGTACAGGAGGGTATTACAATCAACAACACATGTGTAGGGGTACAGGAGGGTACTACACTCAACAACACATGTGTAGGGGCACAGGAGGGTACTACACTCAACAACACATGTGTAGGGTCACAGGAGGCAACGTATAATACTCAACAACACATGTGTAGGGGCACAGGAGGGTACTACACTCAACAACATGTGTAAGGACACAGGAGGGTACTACACTCAATAACATATGTGTAGGGACACAGGAAGGTACTTATAATACTCAACAACATATGTGTAGGGACACAGGAGGGTGCTACACTCAACAACATATGTGTAGGGACACAGAAGGGTACGTATAATACTCAACAACATATGTGTAGGGACACAGGAGGTACTATACCCTGAAACACCATATCTAAACACTACTGAGTCATACTTACTGGAACTACATAGAACACAGTGTCTGTACCAAAACTGATACCAATGAATTTAATCGTATGAAAAGGTTCTGGACTTACATAAAGCACAAAAAAAACATATCACAATGGAATGAGCTCCCTCAAACAAAATGGCAAGAACTTTTTACCAATCCTTTGGATAAAGCAAACATCCTTAACAGGCAATTTCAAGCGGCATTTTCTATTTCTGACGAAATTAGTACAAAAACATTTGACCAAGCCTATCAAATTTATGGCAATTACCCTGAAATTTATAATTTCCAACTAACAGCTAAGAGTATTGAAAAGCTACTCCTCAAGCTAGACACCAACAAAGCTGCAGGACCAGATCTCATCAAGCCTAAAATCCTCAAGGAGCTAGCTACTGAAATATCTCCGCTCCTCTGCCTCATCTTACAACGATCCCTTGATACCGGTCACGTTCAATTTGACTGGAGGACAGCAGATATTGCCCCTGTATATAGGAAAGGCCCAAAATACAACCCAAAAATTACCTTCCAATATCCCTCACATGTATCTGTTGCAAACTATTAGAGCACATCATTGTTAGTGACATCAGGAACCATGCTGATACACATCAGATCCTTTACCACTGTATTCAACAACAGAAATATAGGGACACAGGAGGGTACTGTATTCAACAACAGAAGTATAGGGACACAAGAGGGTACTGTATTCAACAACAGAAGTATAGGGACACAGATGGGTACTGTATTCAACAACAGAAGTATAGGGACATACAAACGTGAAACAACTCAGCATTTTCCATGATAGCTGACCATGAGTTCCATTACAGTCAGCCTTTTTGTTGGCCTTGTGCAATATATAGAACACATGGTAAATGGGGGATATTGGATTACTTCTTTTGGTATATATCGAAACAACTTTTCCTTATCTTTATATTTATTCCTCTACAAGTATCAGTCATAAAAGGGACAATTTAGTGAAATTAGTTTTTTCTAATAACCTAGTTACAAAATTCTTAATGAAAATATAGCTTGATACTCCTTATGAACAACACATGTCGAGAAATTGACAAGAGACAATATTTTCTTTGCGTTCCTGTTCAGTAATGAAGAAACCCTTAACAGTACAAGCACACATTTTAGTGGTAACTGTCGGTGAACTGTGTTTTTCTAGCCGTGGAGAGAAGGTAAATTCTCGCTTTGTTCACCTAACTTTTTCAGAAACAAGTACTGGCATTTATTCTGAATTAATAGCATCGTCCAAACAACATCTCAATCATCGTTATGAACGAGTAACTTAATTTAAGTTTAACCTGCTGATATCGTATTATGTACAATCCTCCCTGCTGTACCCTCCTGCGTGCATACTGAATTTAAATCTGTTTCTTTTTATAAAATACAATTGTGAATAAAAATATATCATTAGATTTATATATTATGATACTTATGATTCTTGCTTGCGATGTATTGTGTAAATTCAAAGCGACAAGCATGTGTTATGTGAGAAATCAGATTCACTGTCGGTCGACAGCGTGGTACTGTACAATGTTTACTTCTTGCTGAAAAGCCCAGATATTGCTGTATTTCGGTATTAGCTATTTTTATTATCGGCTTTCCCACAACATAAAACTGACCACACTGGACACTGGTTTCAGGTCATGTCACTATCAACTACATAGGCTATCATTAGGAGATCTATATTTTCAGTATCTATTATCTAATCAATCTTAATAGTGATGTTTGACCAACAATTGGAGACATAGTGGTAGTATAGCTGGTACCGCATATGAATAAACGTAGGTTAGTTCACCAGGAACTGTTCACCTGTGTATACTAGAGATACCTGTGTATACTGGATATACCTGTGTATACTGGAGATACCTGTGTATACTAAAGATACCTGCGTATACTGGAGATACCTGTGTATACTAAAGATACCTGCGTATACTGGAGATACCTGTGTATACTAAAGATACCTGCGTATACTGGAGATACCTGTGTATATTGGGGGCTCTCACTCTTATGTCGCACTAACATAATCGTTCCATTTTGGCTTTAAATTCTTGGGGAATTTTACCCCCAATCTCTTAAATAGAGTATTACTTCACTTTATCTGTAGCCAGTTTTCTCGTGGTAAATTTAACAGATACATTCTCTGGGGTGGCTATGAGTCTAGTCGCTTCTCTGGATGCCTCCAGAGTCTAGTGACTTCTCTTGCCTTCTTCGGAGTCTAGCGTTTCCAATTCATAGTCTTTTATAGCTTCTCCATGGATATTAGGAGTCTAGTCGCTTCTCTGGTACTTTCAGAGTCTAGCTGCTTCTCTTGTTTTCTTTGGAGTCTAGCTCGCGCTCTTTATCAAGCTTCTCTGTGACTTCGCAGAGTCTAGCTTCCGTTAAATCTTTATCAAGCTTCTCTGTGACTTCGCAGAGTCTAGCTTTCGTTAAAATATTTTGAGAATAATTTGTTACTATTAGTAGGTTATAGAGTGAGTAGCCCCTGATACGCCAAATGTTTACAGTAGGTTTTAGTACTTGTTCTTTGCTTGCACATTCATATCTGTCTTAACTGAAGTAATAAACAGGTTAACTCTTTCATTGTGTGAAGTTATGTATAAAGGTAGTATAGCTGGTACCGCACATCAATAAACGTAGGTTAGTTCACCAGGAACTGTTCACCTGTGTATACTAGAGATACTGACTATACAATACATTTACAGTTTTAGGAAGTATTTCATTTTTCCTTCTAGCAGTCTGGTTCTTTTAAAGTAAAGCCAGAACTGTTATCCAGAGGTTAACTGATAACCCCAGTGCCTCCCACTCATCTACTGTTATAGCCGTTGTCCATAATAGGCTTATCTCTCTATATAACTTTGGTGTTGGAAGAATATATTCAGTATGTTCATGTAGGAAATATTTATGTCATTTAAGACTGCAAGATATTAAATAACACTAATTTGATATGATTAATGTTTTTTTAACTTGACCTTTTAAATAATCTGTACCTACCAGATGTTTTCTTCATTTTCAGAAAATAAGACACTTTTTGCAAAGAGGGAAGATGCCTATTTTGGTAGTAAATAAATACAAAAAATATCCATTTAAATGTAAGATAATTAGGTTAAAGGTCATCACTCTTAAGGACGCGGCCGAAACAATATGGCTTCACAGGTTTATATTACAGACAAGATGTTCACAAACTTTTGTTCAAATTTGTTTCATACTGTAGGAGTAGGGGAGATTGGGACAAGTTCAGACCATTTTTATTAAAGTTGTTCTGGACAGTATCATTGTATGGCAGTTGTTGAAATTTATATGTCTATATACCAAGGAGAAATGTCATGCCTTTCATGAAATAATTACAAAAGGACAAACATTTCCATATCTGAAGAATTATTAAACTTTTTCTGTCAGGAGATTTAGAGAGCAAAACATGCCCCACCTTGCCCTAGTCTTCCTGTATGTTTCTCTGACAGCCAACATTTTTTATTTCCCTGTAGGAAAACTTGTTTTGATAGGGATAACAGTATAATACTGCAACTTTTCCAAGTATTAACTTTGTCTCTTAGCAACACCCGTCACCGACCCCCATTAGGTCCCTTCTTTCTACCCCCATGAATTTAAAACATTATCCTATTCGTCCCACCCCTCTGCCCAAAAGGGGCCACACCCTCCGCATATATACAAATTTATTCCCCTTTGACAAAGAATGCTCCAGGCCAAATTTGGATAAAAGACCTCCAATGGTATAGGAGAAGGATTTTGAAAATTTGAACCTCAAATTTCCTCTATTAGGTCCCGCCCCTCTGCACCCATACCCTCTGTTTATACAAGGATGCTCCAGGCCAAATTTAGTCAAAATCCATAAAACTGTTCAGGACTAGTAGCGCTTTTTAAAAAAAGTTGAAGGATGGACGATGGACACTGCAGTACGTCACATATCCTCACCATGGTCCTTTGGACCAGTTGAGCTAAAAACTGAAAAAGTGCTACCGGGCTAGTTAAAATCTAACACTAGTGACAGATTTGGGGCTTTAAAATATATCAAATATAAGCTATTAAAGGTACAATTAAAAAAGGTTTACAGACGACTCCACATTTACTTAAACAAGAGATCCCAGAGGGATCTTAGGGCCCACCATCGTACCATTGTCATTAGTTCTATGTCAGTTTGATATATTCTCCTTTTCTCTGATCTGTTTCATCAGTTAACTTGTCAAACTATTCATCAAATCAGTAAGTTAACATGCACAACTAAGGACCAAGGGGAACCTACATATCAAATTTGAGCAAGATTCCTCCAGTACATTCTGAGAAATAGCGTTATCAAACTTTAACTGTAACAAGATGGCTGTCTGTTTGCCATCTTGGTTTTCCCTTCAGTCCCGAAATTTGATATGTGTAACTAAAGACCATTGGGAACATTTATGTAAAATTTTAGAAAGATCCTTCCAGTACTTTCTGAGAAATAGTGGTAACAATATTTAACTCTCAAATTCAAAATGACCGGCTGTCTTCCATCTTGGTTTAGTGATCAGTCCCAAAAAATGATATACATAACTAAGGATCATGAGGAACCCTTATGTGAAATTTGAGAAAGATCCTTCCAGTACCTTCTGAGAAATAACGCTAACATGAACTGTTTCAGGGCGAACAGAACACGGACCACGGACACAGGGTGATTTGAATAGCCCACCATCTGATGATGGTGGGCTAATAAAATGGATTCATAAATTCTTATTTCTGTATTTTGACTGGGAATTTATCTATTCAACTCGCATTTAGATCGACAGATGTGCAGATGCGGCTTCAGCCTTCTTCATCCTTGATGAGATCAGAATCTCTTCATAGAACCAGTAGCTTTTTTCTGGCTTTAATTAAAGAATTTTCTTTTCAAAGAGTTTCCTCTCATTTGAACTTTTATTTTGAATTTCAAGTTTAGATTTTCTTACATTTTCAGTTTTCCTTTTTTTTTCTTAATATATCAATTTGAGGACATTTGACTTTTTAGAAAAAAAAAGTTTATCTGTGCTTAACAAGTGCTAAAACATACATGTATGTACTTTCGTGAGATCCTTTCTTTTTTAGTTCTTTGAATGACTACATAAAGTTTGTACTTTGAAAGCAAAATCAGAAAATACCAGGTAAAGGAATGGTTAAATACTATTTAGCACAGATGTAGGATTATTTCACTATTATTTCAAATTTATATTTAATCATTTTTTTCTCCAAAATACATGGAGACACCCTTTCAGTGTTTAGAAGATATTACATTTTAAAATGAGCTGGTTGATTTTGACCAAATTTTTATCACTATACTATACCTATACCGAATAACACTTTGTTAGTTTAATTTAAGTAAATCAGGGATCATAACACATTATTATGGAAATAATATGGCAGTCATGTATGCAAAGTTTAAATTTGGGCAATACGTTAGGAGTAGGACATGACTTAGTATATGAATAGGAAGACATACAGACAGACAACCTGACTTTAGTACTAGGTATACCCCTAGTTTCATTGTGAGTTATAATAATGCCTCATTTAGATTGTTTTATTTTGGTCATGAGACATCATTAATTTATTGTTATGATTTCACGCTAGATTAAAAACAAAGTGATAGGGGACTCACAGATATTATTTACTCAAAACAGGCTTTCATCAATGCTGCCATGGTCGCCATAACAAAATTTGGTCAGGACCATGTGATGATCAATCCCATTCAGTAAAATAAACTTCAGTAGAATTGGAGTATAAACTCAAAATACTGCTTCAAAATGATGGTTTGGGGACCATACTGGCTCTAAAAGTAGGCCACAAACCAAAAAGAATTGGTCAGGATCATGCACTAATGATTCCCACAAAGTTTAGGATCATGCACAAATGATTCCCATAAAATTTAAGTTCATATTCAAAATAACTTTGTATCAATGCTGCCATGGTGCCCGTATTAGGGTGCAACAAAATAAAGTTTTTTGACCAAGTTTTTTGGGCAGCACATGTAAAGAAGATAGCAAAGTACCCCTTCATATTTATAATGGACATCTTTTCATCCATTGTTTTTTAAGCTATTGAACAATGAACCGGTATTGAACTTTACAACAACAAGGCATATGTGTGTCTGCAGTGTGAGCTATATGGTCATTCGTGCATAAATCCATATTGTTAATTTATATTCACAAGTAAAATTTGGCTTACCTTTTGTTTAAATGCACCTGCTCCAGCGATTCCTCCTCCCATGTTGGAGGCAGGAGAACCGTATGAATGGCCACCAGGTGGAGCTGTGGAAGCGGAAGCTCCATACCCTCCTGGCGCTGATCCTGCATAGGCTGGGTTAGCGGGGGGCTGGTTGTACGCCTGTTGCTGGGGTTGGTTGTACCCCTGTTGTTGGGGCTGGCCATACCCCTGTTGCTGTGGGGGTTGGTAACCTGGACTTGAACCGTATGCTGGGGCTGGGGCACTGGACTGGATCAGATAACAGAGTGTCAGTTATAGGTGATATAACTAGTAAATACTGTATTAATCATTACCCAATGTATATGGAGGAAACATTTGTACATACTTTCTTTGTTTCACATTGATACAAACGTCCAGTGTTCATTATGTTGTTAAGTTATCTAAAACTGACAGTGCAAATTTAAATCTTTTAAACTTTTTATATCATGAGAGATTCATGTTTATTTCCAACCAAATCACAAAGTGAAATGTTGGTGCTTCTTTATATACGAGGACCGAAACTGATAGTCACCAGGAAACATCATGATGGCTACATCTAACAAGCATTCCTAACAGTTGAATTGGATTTTTTTTAAATCTTGAATAGCTTTGTGTTGTGTTTTTATTGTATGAATATCTGTAATGTCCATCTGATGTTAACATACAGCTTGTTTTACTATACAGGAATCAAATCTGGATTCTAACATTAATGAAAGTATGACATTGTTACAATGGCATTCAACTCATCACCTTGAGTTGCTCAGGATATTCAAGGTTATATGATCTGAGAGAACTAAATTCAGTAGCTTGTAACTGTCAGTCTATGGCTGGTGTACTTCTGTTAACATTCTGATTTTGTGGAAAATATTCTCAAATGTATAAAGAAATTTTCTCTGATTTAAAATTCATGCTATCATTGATTCATTGCTGGGAAGGCCTATATCTGACATCAAAACAGAGAAAGAGACACACAATTTTACCATGTCAGTTTGATTGACAGGTCTCATATTTAGATTCAGTAGACAAGTTCTAATGACATCATACTTGACAACAAGGCAGAGCGCCATTTTATGAATAGGTTTTTCAATGCAATTTTGCTGTTTGCTGCTATTACCTGCTAAAATTTTCAGAATAAACATGATATCGATTGTGCAACTATATACCACGCTGTATGTTGCAAAGGTGTACCAAAACATCCACTTATTCAGCCGATGCTTAATCTGAACTTGAAACTAAAAACTTATGTAGTGAATAGAAAGGAACTGTTCTGATTGGACAATAATAAAAGTGTTTGTCATGTATTTTCACTGCAGTGATGATATAAGCTTTTATTTATTAAATGAATAATTCCTAATATTTCACTGGTACCTGATATGGTTGCTGGGGAGGCTGACCATAAGCCGGCATGGCTGGCTGAGGAGGGGGTGCTCCCCCGTATCCTGCTGGGGGGGCCCCATAACCAGGAGCTCCTCCATACCCTGGTCCTGATGGAGGCGCAGATCCTCCCTGTAATACAATTATTACAGCAGAATTCTTATTGCATATGTATATTGTCATAACAAGACACTTCCTGCAAAAACAAAGACTCTCATCCAGATCATCCATGATTTACATTTTAAAGAGATATCAATCTTCTCTATTATCTAATGTATTTATTTGATACTTCCTATTTTCTATAAATGTGTATTTTAAATAAATCATTGACATATTGTTTTTCAAACACTTACAATATTACCATGCAATTACTGTTCAATCATAATTTCCCAGGTCTTTTCCCAAAACTTTTAATAACAACCCACTCTGGGCATGTGTAGCATCACCTGCACATAACATATCAACAATATGCATCATGGGTAACTAAATTTCACCATGTTGCGTACTATTGGCAACAACACCCATTTTAATTTCGAGCTAAAGTCTCCAAGTTAGCCCATTTGTCAAGTGATGCAACTTGCTCAGGTGTTTTTTTTATCATATTTAGCACACAGACAGGCCATTGTAAACAGGTAGCAGGTTCACTTTTTAAAGAGTTTTCTCTCACTAATCTGCTACATGATTCACTCTTCAACTTACTCCAAAGCCTAAGCCCCCTGGCTGGGGTTGAGCAGGGTAGCCAGGCATTCCCCCTGGGGCCCCAGACTGCCCATATGCAGCTGCTGATGCTGACTCAGGGGTTGGCATGCCCATCTGAAATTGAACCAATTTTGTTTTAAACATGAAGCATTTACCTACCTAATCTTCGCAGTCACATAGTAATAAAGATTTAAAATTACACAGCAACCATATACATATTAAGAAGCAAACAGTTTCCAACATGCTATTCAAAGCAAAATATTACACATTTTGTACCAAATTTCAATCTTAATAATTTATCAAATTACCAGGTATATGCATATTCTGACATGCATCATATCGACTTTTTTTGAAAGCTTTCTCAAGTGTTCCAAGATCATAACAAACTTAAATTCATCTCCTTCAATTATTTGATGGACAGTTTGATAGGTTAGGGGAAGCTGAATCCATGGAAGGTCTCTGAACATCTCTTAATCAGCTCAATTATACAAATCAAGTATAAAGGATTAAGTGTGCTTGTTCGAAAGGTAAGCCTTTATATAGGTGTTTGTTAAGATAGATCTGGCCACTTGTAAATGTGCATGACAGGCAAGTAAAGAGATTGCTTCATGTGATGTGAACACTGCTTCAGTTCCTAAAACATCACATGTGACAATTGAACTTACACCACCTCCAAAGCCCTGTGGTTGCTGGAAACCTCCTCCTCCTTGCTGAGGGTATCCACCACCTGGTTGTGGGTAGCCACCAGGCTGTGGCATTCCTCCTGGTTGTGGCATCCCACCTGGTTGTGGCATTCCCCCCTGCTGAGGAAAGCCTCCAGCCATTGGTGGGGGAGCATATCCACCACCACCTGGGTAACCAGGGTTACCACCTCCTTGGTAAGGGTAGCTCATATCAATGGAATAGAATTAGATGAAAAAATCTGAAAAAATAAATAAGAAGCATAACATCTCACTTTTGGGCCATTAGAGATAAAACAGATTCTAAATAAATGAATAGGATTTCATAAGACATTATTGGAAACATGTCTGATTCTATCATTCAAAAGTACTTATATAAAATAGTAAGAAATTGTAATAAATATACAAATCAGTCTTCTTTTTGCTATGAACATTTATATGTTGTCGAAAGTTGTGTCCGGTATGACTGTTTTTTGAGTTGGTGAATAGGTCTCTTTTGATATGTACTAACTTGTACTGTAGTGATGGTTTTTAATCGTTTTGATATCAGGAAAAAGTACCAGTTATTGTGCAAAATACATGTATCACTACTTAAATATTCCCATATGTGGCCTATCATACCCAGGAGTGTCTTTCTCTATTTATTTATAATGAAAGATTGTGTTGTTTTCTACATTTTTCGGGATCCATGGGGATGATGCTGTCTCCAAATCTTCTTGTTCAGCAATTGCATATATTGTTAAATAGTGGGAATCTGAATTCTCAGACGGGTTTTTTCTGTGACCCAGGGACAAATCCCTAAGAGTAGGAACAGACCACACAGCTAATTATGTTAGCATGGTTATGTTCCCCTCCAGAATTGTACAATTTTGAATACCCACCACCTGATATGGTTGATTTCTAACCCTTAGTTTCAGAGAAAAAGTCACTTAAAGCAATATAGCCAAATATCCCTTTTTGGCCCTGCTCCCCTCCATTTATACAATTTTGAATCCCCTCCACCTGAAAATGCTTTCAACCGAATATGGTTGATATCTTTTGATTATTTCTAGAAATGAAGTTGCTTACAGCAGTATGGCCAAATCTTAAAAAAAAACTTTTTCTGGCCCCATCCCTTAGCTCTAAGACTGGGGTCCCTCATGATCACTTATCCAATTTTGGATCCCCACCAACCAGGGATGCTTCCAGTCAAATTCGGTTAAATTCCAAATATGCACATTCCTGTGGTTTTGCAGTAATTGGTGTTTATAATGTTAATTGCACAATTCCCATTTATTTCGCAATATCTTAATTGTGCTAAAATGAGTACTGTATGCATATTAGCATAAAATCATACAAAATATGTTTTATTCCATTTTCCATTTTTTGGAAATTACCTGCCTAAGCTGTTGTGTTATTTTTGTAAACTGACAAATTTGTAAAACACACTCGCTTCCTCCCATCTCTGGATTCCCACTATTTAACAATATGACCTACACTGGGGAAAACACATAGATGAGATATGCAACAAATCTTACAGGACATTAGGATTATTGAAAAGAAATCTTCAATCATGTCCACTTGAAGTTAAACTTCCAGGCATACAAAGGACTCATACGACCTGTCCTTGAATATGCGAGCACTGCCTGGGACCCACACCAAATATATCTTCAAGATCAGCTGGAAACTGTACAAAATAGAGCGGCAAGGTTCATAACATCAAACTACAACTACGACCCAGGTAGTTTGACAGCAATTTTAGACCAGCTGCAACTTCCATCCCTAAAAGATCGCCGAACTCAAAACTTATCCTCTTCTGCAAAGGCATACACGGTCAAGCCAACTTACCATCTGATCGTAAGGGGGTCCCACTTAAGTAAAGTACTTGACGCACGCGCGGTGTAATAATATCCTTGGATGTGTCACCGTATACCTATCAAGATCTCTCACGACTGCGGATCATGACCCGTGACAGTCTGACGGTTACTATGTAACAAGCATGTTTATATCTCAGTCCTTTTCACGTGTATATATACTCACACCCCGTCCAGTAACATATCATTTATCATCCATTTAACTATATACAGAAACGTCTTCAAAGACTTATTCTTGCCAATCCTCACCTTTTTCGGTAGCTGTTGAGCTTCCTGTCGTGGATTATGCTAGTAATTTGTTAGAGTAGTCTCCCCTTATAATGACCAAAACTTAAAAATAAAACGGAGCGCGGAATAATTTTCTATAGATCCCTGTATCTGGAACGTTGAATATAAACATCGTTCTTTATTTTTTTCTATCCTCTGCCGTGACATTAGTTTAATAATCATTTCTAAAAAGAACTACATATCTGGCGAAACGTTTATTAAAAAAATACGAAACAAACAAAATATATAAAAAATATTGTAAAAGCTTTGATGCGAATCGATATCACTACACCAAAAACAAAAGTGCTATATAACTCCAACTTATATACACAAGTACGCATGCACTCAATGCAAATTTTACGTGTTCCAAGTATTGGTCAAACCGGTGAAGTACTTTGGGAGGAGTAGTGTAGTAGGACGAGGAATAATGATAAAGATCGATAGTGTCAAACCCGCGACCCTTGGCTCTCCAGTCCTATGCTCTACCGCTGAGCTAAAGGGAAATTCCCTACAGATGACGCTTGTAAAGACAACCTGATCAATGCTAACCTTTTACAGTAGTGTAAACAACTTTTTTTAAACACAGATGCTTTTTTTACTTCCATAATTAAGGGAGGTAACACCAATTTACATACTTCATTGACACCCCTCGGTATCATAAGGTTTGTGTGTACCAAGGGTTACTCTAACTGCATCCTTCATACCCAAGTTCGCTCAGAGCGTAGATGTAGATGAACGAAACCTCTTGACTGTCGCGGATGTTCACATTTAGGCAGTACTTTATACTAAGGAAAGATGTGCAGACAAGGGATAGTGTTAGCAAACTTCTGTAGAAATGGGCATAACTCCAATAAAAATGGCCGGATCGAAATATTTATCACAGGTTTTCAACCTCAGATTGTCACAATGAAGATATAAAGGGTAGTGTGAACATAACGTCTGTGCAAAGAGCCTAAAATGCAGACGTGAAGAGGTGTCTCTTCCTTCTTGAATTTGGCTAGGGTTTTTGACTTCCTGATAGTAGATGACAGTCTCAATAGTTCTGGCACCGACCTCGAGTTTGAGAGTCATTGTTTGCTGACATTTTGGGGAAAAGACGATTAGTTCCATATTTTCCTGATTAAGCTATAGCATGTTGGTGTTCATCCAGGTACTGATGTCTGTCGGACAACCATCCAGATTTTCTGATATGGTATCCCAACTGTGCTATGCTTTGATGACCATGCAAATCTGTGTGTCTTCAGCAAAATGAAAACTATGGCGACGACAAATCTCTCTGATCGATGAGGAACCCCAAAATCTAGTATTTTGTCAAGTGAGGTGGTAGATCTTATGGCAACATACTGTCGTCGTTCACTCAAATAAGACTGCATCCAACATAATGCGTCACCAGTCACTCCATATCAGAGTTAAGATAGACGTTTGTAAAGTATGCCATGGTCGATGACGTCAAATGCAGCATGACTAGCACCGCTCTGTACTTGTTATCAAAGGAGGCAGCTATGCCACTATATACACGTAGGAGCGCCGTCTCAGTAGAGTGTCACATGTGGTATGCCGATTGCAGGTTGTCGTGGAGACTGTTTGCATGGAGATGAACTTCCAAACGTCCGGACATAACCTTCTCCAAGATCTTAGGCAGGAAAGGTAGATTTGATACTGGGCGATATTTCTCCAACTGCTCCAGCTTGTCCATACCAGGCTTCTTCAACAGTGATCTTACATGTGTCGTCTTGAAACATCATGGAACTTTTGACTCCGTCAATGATTTGTTCATGACTGAGGTAATCAAAGGAAACTGTGCAAGTACATGAAATTCGGCTGAACACTACAGTAGGAGTTGTCAAGACAACCTGATTCGAATCTGTGACTGTTCGCCCAAAGAATGAGTTTCTGTATTGATCTGTGTTGCTGTGGGGTATTATGACTGCTCTATTATTGTTCCTGATCGTATTTGGAATTGGTCTTGATGTCTAGCACTCCTGGGACTTCCGCTGCCAGAAATTAATAAAGTATTTTGCTAGGCATTGATGGAATATGCTCCTCCGCGATTTTCTAATAGAATGTTAATCTCTGTTCATTTCGTCTTGATGCTTTGTGATGGAAGCTGTAGATCTTTGAGAAGTTTTGTCATAAACCCCTCTTCCCTTTTTCAGAAACAGAAACGTTATAAACAGATATAACAGATACGTTATAAACAGATGCGTTATAAACAGATATAACAGATACGTTATAAACAGATGGGTTATAAACAGATATAACAGATGCGTTATAAACAGATATATCAGATACGTTATAAACAGATATAACAGATACGTTATAAACCGATACATTATAAACAGATGCGTTATAAACAGATACGTTATAAACAGATGCGTTATAAACAGATATAACAGATACGTTATAAACAGATATAACAGAAACGTTATAAACAGAAACGTTATAAACAGATGCGTTATAAACAGATACGTTATATACAGATGCGTTATAAACAGATGCGTTATAAACAGATACGTTATAAACAGATATATCAGATACGTTATAAACAGATATAACAGATACGTTATAAACAGATATAACAGAAACGTTATATACAGATACGTTATAAACAGATATATCAGATACTTTATAAACAGATATAACACATGCGTTATAAACAGATAGAACAGATGCGTTATAAACACAAACGTTATAAACAGATGCGTTATAAACAGATGCGTTATAAACAGATACGTTGTAAATGGTTCTATAATCGAAGCTTCTAACAAAGATACTCTAGATTCTAGTTTTGTTTCGTGAGATTTTGACTGAAACAATGTTATTAGACATTTTACAAACTGTACTGCATCAGCTGGCTTAGTTTTCAAGGGGAATATCTTTAAATCCTAGGAAATCCAAAGACATGTATACATATATAATACGGCCTATACATATATAATACGGCCTATACATATATAATACGGCCTATACATATATAATACGGCCTATACATATATAATACGGCCTATACATATATAATACGGCCTATACATATATAATACGGCCTATACATATATAATACGGCCTATACATATATAATACGGCCTATACATATATAATACGGCCTATACATATATAAAACGGCCTATACATATACATATATAATACGGCCTATACATATATAATACGGCCTATACATGTATAATACGGCCTATACATATATAATACGGCCTATACATGTATAATACGGCCTATACATATATAATACGGCCTATACATGTATAATACGGCCTATACATATATAATACGGCCTATACATGTATAATACGGCCTATACATATATAATACGGCCTATACATGTATAATACGGCCTATACATATATAATACGGCCTATACATGTATAATACGGCCTATACATATATAATACGGCCTATACATGTATAATACGGCCTATACATATATAATACGGCCTATACATGTATAATACGGCCTATACATATATAATACGGCCTATACATGTATAATACGGCCTATACATATATAATACGGCCTATACATGTATAATACGGCCTATACATATATAATACGGCCTATACATGTATACTACTGGTTAATTTGTGTACGTTATTGTAGATGTTCAAATAAATTTAACCACTATAAATGGATTTTAAAGGATAAATTAGTGAAAAGCTAAGAAAGAAAAGGGTGGGATATGTGAGGATAAGGGATCACATTTTCACTTTGGTCACGTTTCTGTTTTGGTGCATTATTTTTCCAAATAAAAACGACTTGGTTATCCGAGCATTTGGGATAGGTGCATATATTTGATCACAAGTGATCATTACATCGATTTAAAGTTTGTTTTATTGATAATATTAAGTAGCATGAGTGTAACACTTGACCAATATAATGTGTAACGTATCTGTTGGAATAGTAACGTATCTTTTTTAAATTTTGAATGGGAGTAACGATTGAAAAAAGGGACATGTACGCTAGCGGACAAACTTTTTGCAGTATAAGTTAAAGCCGCCTTGATGTTTAATTACGTCTGGATTTTTTGTGAAGTTGTTTTCAATGTAAAAGTTTGTTATAAAAATACTTGTTCAAATTGTGTGAATAGAAACCTTACAAGAACAAAACCATTATATCCTTGTTTTAATGCAACATACCATAATGATTTTTTTTTCTTCTTAAATATAGATCAAATTAATAGTAGTTTATCAAAATAAGTAAAATTAACATACCATTTCGATTGAAGATGCTGTAAAATTTCATTTGTATATCTGGCTCACAAGATTACACATACGTCACAATTTGATACTCAACTGTAAAGAGATACAGGCGAGGTAGTATCTTTGTTGTGTTGCTGAAGAACGAATGTTTTGTACTGTAGATATGCATTAGTCGATGAAAAAATACTTTTCTAAAACAAAACCCGTGAAAAGTGTTCAAAAGTTTGAAGTTCAAAGAATGAAATAAATATTGTTTTTGAATGCATTGGTTTTGATTTTTTTTCGTTCGATACCAAATTCCTATTTTCATATACGATCGGAAAAACGTGTTAGCATTTGTTGCAAAAATGTCTGTTTTTATGACAGTCTATCTTGGATTCGCGAATATGGTAAATTTGAAGAAGAAAAACATTTTGTTTTGAAGAAGTACTGGATCACGTATCTGTTTTACTGACAATGACCTGTTGGGAATGGACACTTCTGTTTTCAAAACTGGTGAATAGTAAACAGAACCCATTCGGTTTATTATCCTACACATATGCTACTCTTTTGAGAAAAGATAACAAAATGTTCGCAAAGTTATTTTTCACTTTTACTGTATATGTATGCGCATGATAAGTGAGAATGAACGTTACCTAAACCGAAGTTGTCGTCAAGGAGACCATTGTCACCATAAATATGTTTATAGGGATATTGGAATAATTGTAATCAAATGAAAATGAAAATAGTGAAATAGTTTTAATGACAAAGTATGTAGCCTTCTTGGTCAATGTGTTGATGATGACCACCTAATACGTACAAAATCTACCGTCCGAGTGTTGGACTATTTTACCAGGGCCCGTATTCATGAAACCGTTCTTCATGCTCAAGCATGGATTTTGTGCTCAAGCTCAATTTCTTGTTCTGGTTATAAATTCATAAATAAATCTTATTTTGCCAAAGATTTGGAAAAATGTTGAATAAACTTGAACCTGAATACTGTTTTCAATGTTTACATTTGACATTTTGATCGTTTGACATGATTTAAGTGAGTTACAAGAACATGCTTGAGCATGAGAACTGTTTCATGAATACGGGCCCAGGTATCTGGACTGACGCAGAGACGTAACTGATACAGCCAGTGTACGTCTCTGGTAGTATATAATGCTATAATGACTGCATTTTTTCCTGTGTAGCGGAACTGGACTGGGTCGGTCGTCGGCGACCAAGTAGCTCAAATGGTAGAGCGTCGGAAAGTTCGGACGGAATCCCGGTCGCTTGCCGTTGCATTTCTCTTCTCCTAATATAGACAAAGTTGATCGCCAGTGGTGAGTCCCGCGCCCCAATCGGATTTTTGAAAGCCATGTTTGTTACCGATTCGTTACTTATTACGATTTCAAGATTGTTCAACATTACTAATTATATTAGCGGCAGCACGATTTACCCAAAAGACCCAAAAATACCCCAAAAGACCGAAAAGACACCCCAAAAACACACACAAAATATATATATATATATAGATAATCATATTTCTGCTTCCAGACATTATGTAGCATAATGATGTTTCAGGTTAATTGAATTTGAGTTACTTCCCCTTCAACAAGTTTATCGTTTGCCTATTCACAGAAGTTTTATCGGTAACTGGTATTTTTCTCACCCTTTCCACATTATTTGACATAGGTAGCCTATGTTTATTTTGTATTTGATAAGTGCTTTGCAGTCTTTTTGGGTAAATCGTGCCCGATCCGTATGACTCCCGACCGTTCCGTCTCCGTGTTTTGAGGTTTCATTAATTGTACAATGCATTTTTGTCGAATGAAAACTCTTTTCTACATAACATGTGTTTTACTTTATTTTAGTGATTAATTTAACCTTAAATACATCAAACATGTCAACAAATTGTACTTTTCTAATAGTATATTTGCACAACCGTAAATAGGAATGCTCCCTTACATTACAGAACACCAGGTGGCGCATCAAGTAAAAATAACAAAAATGGCACAGACGGTATTTCTGCTTATGGCAGGTGGACAAATTGAATCGGCAGAGGTGAGTATTGCATGACTGTACTTAACTTTATATATTCTTCCGGATTTATGATATTTCTTACAATAAGGATAATGTATGGGTATACATGTGATTGTATCATGTTCTAATCGGCCATAAATATTTGGTGATAAAAGGTAAACAAGCACGCACATGTCAAGTTCCATTGGTGGTTTATTTATTAATATTTACATGTCATAAATTAAGAACTATTACGACTTTTCATCGGCTAAAATAAGTGAGTCTCATCTTATCTAACTTGATAGTAGTATATGTGGATATTATTCAACGATTAATTGGAACCTTACTGATTAAAATCATTTTGCTATTGCAGTTTCCAGAGTTTGATGATATTTATTGTAAATACTGCTTTACATATGGATCAGATTGGTTGATAACTTCGGTAAGTCGATGCAAAATTTGCAGGTAATTGTGTATTTCAACCAGAGACATATAAAGCCAGTGAAGTAGTATATGCGTCTATATGTTTCAACCAGTTATCAATTTGTATGTCATAATGAGCAAATAGAAAAAAAGTAGTAAAGATTTATTATTGGATACACTGATGTTTTAGTTTTGATGTCAGAATAATATGAAACTGGTAATCACTAGTATACACCTGCTTGATGGGAAGGAACGTTTGATAGTACTTCTTTTATAGGGATTGATTACGACAACAAAAACTGTTCTGGGGTTCAGGTTTGGAAAAACAGAAAATATATACTAATAGATTTTTTATAAGTTCAGATCTAGATGTAATTGTAAATAATTTGTTGTTTACAGTTGAAAGCTTTGTCTATCTGTTAAATCACAATGAGAGAATTTGATGCAAGCTCATCAAAAGATCTTCATCATTGTTCAATGAATCAATATATCTTCACAGGGTTTGGAAGAAGGCATCACACAAATAACTAAGAAAAGTAAAGACGACAGGCAAGAGTTTGTATGGAACTTTCCCCTAGATATCACCTTCAAGAGCACCAATCCACATGGATGTAAGTTAGAAAATAATCGGAATTGTTCCTGTAATATCCATAGAAGGATGTTTTCTGTCTTCTGCCACACCATGTCAAGTTTTTATCATGTAGCTAAGAACAAATTTGATAAAAATTGGGATCAAAAGATTGAGTTACTGTCTTTTAGCTGCTCAAAAAAAGAATTCAAATCATTCATTAAGATTGCCATTCATTAGCCAAAATAACAGCAGTCACATGATCAATCATGACCTTTCATGAGATTCTATTTGGTCAAATGACCTCAAAATTTTGTCTTGTCAGCTGTCTTAGTGACATAACAATACCTCCAACTGATAATACTTTATTAAACCAACATTTAACTATGTCTCTCAACTAAATACATCTCACGGGTAGCTTTCGGTGACCTCCTGGTTGTTTTCTTCAGCCCTTACTGAGATCAGTAGTGGGCTTCAGACTAATCTGGTGATTCAATCATGTGACATGGGGATTATCCCCAAGTCATGTGACTGAATCATGATAATATTTGGCATATAATTTAAATGAAACTTTGATTGAAAGCATCAGCATAAAATATCAAAGTTTAATTTTGTACACAAACAATGTACATATTAAACTTAAAACGTTTGTTTAAATGTAGCCCGAGTTTCCTCTGGCCCTGACACCAGACTTAGACATTTTGACAGATAAATGTCTGGTGTGGGGCCAGAGCACACTGATATATGAAAACGTGGAATTCTCCGACACCATTTGGTGTCGGAGAGTTTTGAGGTGCTGACAAAAAAATTGACGATGACACAACACAAAATTTCCCACCTGAGCGAAAGCCATTTTTGTAGGTCAGGGGATCGACTAATCAACAAAATGAGGCGGTCCGGAAATCTTTTAAACGAGAATGATATATTCCGTTTTCGGTCTTGATCAGTACGGCTTGTTGATTAGTCACTCCCTTGACCTACACAAAAATGGCATTCGCGTAAGCGGTAAATTTTGAACTATTGGAAACCGAGGACTCAACTGACGTCATTCAGCTGCTGTTGGTGATAGTCAGAATGGATTTGGATTGATAAATAATCAATTTTTCAATGTATGTGAGGTGTGTGTTGTGTCATTGTCGATTTTTGTTGTCAGGACCTCATAACTGTCCGAAACCAAACAATGGCAGAGAATTCCGCATTTTCATATAGAAGTGTGCTCTGGCCCCACACCAGACATCTATCTGCCAAAATGTCTAAGTCTGGTCTCAAGGCCAGAGGAAACTTGGGCTAGTTTAAGTGTAAAATAAAACTTTGATATGACACATTTCCAAACTGATGAATCTTATTTTAGTTATCAGCATATTGCCATAATAGCAAGAATGTTTTATTGACTATTAAATGCTTTGAAATACTATGGTATTTGTATTATTTATAATTATATAAACAGCCTGCTAAGTAGTATTTTGCAATCTTCATTTATCATGTCACCATGAAAACTTTGTTACATTTAAACTGATTGTCATAAACGAAAATATTTTCAATTTTTCTACTTATGTGATTATTAGAAAAAAAAACGGCCATATTTGTTAGATAATAATATAGGTATTGCAGTTGCTGATATCTCTCTTATGTCTTGAATTCTTACAAAACACCATTGTGTTTCTGAGATTTTGATTGATTAATAGTGGATATGAAAACATACATGGTGTTCTTTGCCCTAAAAAATATGTTAGAAGTTAAAAATTATTCGTGAAATGACGTAACACAGTACTAGTGATTCACCAAAATATCTCCCTACTTCAAAACACAAATCTCCCTACATTGTGTTTCAAAGTCATCATACATGTTTTATATATGCTGTAATAATATAAATGTTTATTTAAGAGTCACAGCAGGTCATCCTTCCCTATACTTATCGTAAAGTGTAATGTATCTCTCAAATCGACAGCTTGACTTCTATTGCTACCTATTATAATGTGTTATTGTATGTATCTCAGGGCCATAGCTGTCATCCTTTGCTATATCTGTTGTAATAGTGTTATTGTATGTATCTCAGGGCCATAGCGGGTCATCCTTTGCTATATCTGTTGTAAGTGTTATTGTATGTATCTCAGGGCCACAACTGGTCATCCTTTGCTATATCTGTTGTAATAGTGTTATTGTGTATCTCAGGGCCACAGCTGTCATCCTTTGCTATATCTGTTGTAATATAGTTATTGTATGTATCTCAGGGCCACAGCTGCTCATCCTTTGCTATCTCTGTTGTAATAGTGTTATTGTATGTATCTCAGGGCCATAGCTGTCATCCTTTGCTATACCTGTTGTAATAGTGTTATTGTATGTATCTCAGGGCCATAGCTGTCATCCTTTGCTATATCTGTTGTAATAGTGTTATTGTGTATCTCAGGGCCACAGCTGGCATCCTTTGCTATATCTGTTGTAATATTCTTATTGTGTATCTCAGGGCCACAGCTGGTCATCCTATGCTATATCTGTTGGAATAGTGTTATTGTATGTATCTCAGGGCCACAACTGGTCATCCTTTGCTATATCTGTTGTAAGTGTTATTGTATGTATCTCAGGGACACAGCTGGTCATCATTTGCTATATCTGTTGTAATAGTGTTATTGGATGTATCTCAGGGCCACCGCTGGTCATCCTTTGCTATATCTGTTGTAATATAGTTATTGTATGTATCTCAGGGCCACAGCTGCTCATCCTTTGCTATATCTGTTGTAATATTGTTATTGCATGTATCTCAGGGCCACAGCTGGTCATCCTATGCTATATCTGTTGGAATAGTGTTATTGTATGTATCTCAGGGCCACAACTGGTCATCCTTTGCTATATCTGTTGTAATAGTGTTATTGTGTATCTCAGGGCCACAGCTGTCATCCTTTGCTATATCTGTTGTAATATTTTTTTTGTGTATCTCAGGGCCACAGCTGGCATCCTTTGCTATATCTGTTGTAATATTGTTATTGTGTATTTCAGGGCCACAGCTGGTCATCCTTTGCTATATCTGTTGTAATAGTTTTATTGTACAGTTGTGGGATCGCACAACATTACACGATGTGCGGTGTGTGCACGATGTGTGCACGGTGTGTGAACGGTGTGTGCACGATGGGCGAACGATAAAAAGCTGGATGATCATTGCTTGCGCACATCTGTGCGCACGATGGACGGACGTTGTGCGATAATAATCGTGGTTGGTTTAAATTGAGGAATGCCTTAACAATGTATACGGTTTCATGTTTAAACATATAAACTTGATGTTTACATATGTTTCTATATTCTAGCAACATCTACAAACTTATCTTTTTGTCTATGCATTCTTATATTTAGAAATTGTGTTTTCTGTGTTTTCAAACAAACTTAATCAACACATGTAAAATTACAACACAATCCCGTATACAGGTAAACATAACCACTTTATACATGTACCTGGACCGTAGTATTCTCCCAGCCTGGGGCACTTACGTAACTCGTCGGGTAAGGCCGGGGGGGTGAAAATCCAGGTGAAGGGGAGCTATAGGCAAACGAATGCAAATAACAAATACTATTCATTACGGTCAAACGATATCGCATATCAGCTCTGTGTGTCAGGCACTGGTCAGGTAAAACTCCGGACACTCATCAAATTGTTATTTACCCGTTCTGTTACCTTGGAGCCAAACCCATTCTTGACAGCCTAACGGTCGCTGTAATACTGTGTAACACGCATATTGTGATGAGAAATTACAGATATATATGCAGTGTACATTATCGCATATAAGCCTTCCGTATTTTTGTCATTCCGTAATTTTGATCTACAAATGATACCAAATCGCACAGTTGTGCGGAGAGAAGCGCACAACGGGGCGAACGATTGCTAAATCGCACAGTTGTGCGCACCATGTGTGGACGATGTGTGGACGGTGTGTGAACGATGTATGCACGGTGTGCGCACGCTATTTTTGGTGCGTTGTGCGATCCCACAACTGTATGTATCTCAGGGCCACAGCTGGTCATCCTTTACTATATCTGTTGTAATAGTGTTATTGTATGTATCTCAGGGCCACAGCTGGTCATCTTTTGCTATATCTGTTGTAATATTGTTATTGTGTATCTCAAGGCCACAGCTGGTCATCCTTTGCTATATCTGTTGTAATAGTGTTATTGTATGTATCTCAGGGACACAGCTGGTCATCCTTTGCTATATCTGTTGTAATAGTGTTATTTTATGTATCTCAGGGCCACAGCTGGTCATCTTTTGCTATATCGGTTGTAATATTGTTATTGTGTATCTCAAGGCCACAGCTAGTCATCCTTTGCTATATCTGTTGTAATAGTGTTATTTTATGTATCTCAGGGCCACAGCTGGTCATCTTTTGCTGTATCTGTTGTAATATTGTTATTGTGTCTCTCAGGGCCACAGCTGGTCATCCATTGCTATGGAATTGACGTATTCGGACAGGATGTTGTGAGGGCCACAGCTGGTCATCCTTTGCTATATCGGTTGTAATATTGTTATTGTGTATCTCAAGGCCACAGATGGTCATCCTTTGCTATATCTGTTGTAAGATTGTTATTGTGTATCTCAGGGCCACAGCTGGTCATCCATTGCTATGGAATTGACGTATTCGGACAGGATGTTGTGAGAGGTTACGGAATGTGCCATGTCCCAATCACACCAGGAAGGTAGGATGCATTGAAGCAAAAGAGATGTAATTGATAAAACTTCATTTGATACCCTTGAAAATTATTTTTCAATCAAAATTTAGTTTATCTGTAGATTTGATAAAGATAAACTGAAAAGCATTGTGTGTACTGAATAATTTCTGTGTTCCTCGTTAACTTTACATTATTCTATTTATCGAGGATATTTTTTCAAAATGATTTTGGAAACATTTGATATAGTTCCTGCCTACCTGGGAAGTTTGTTTTATATTTGATTATAGTTTATCATATATTCATTGTGAAATTACTGCTTCATCAGACACAAGCGGAAAGTACCCATGTTTGTTCCTGAATCAGCATCAGCACTTCAAAAATTCACAGCATGGTTTCTGGGGAGGCGGCCAGAATTTGTTGACCCCAAGGTTGTGGCTCAGGGAGAGGGAAGAGAAGGTAATTTGAACAGATTTTTAAAACTTTCTCAACTTTGTTCTCTCAGAAATAGTGAAATTTTATACTAAATTTTACTTCGAAATGGAAAAAGGGATTTTTTGTCTAATTTCATTCTGAGTGACACCTTAATAAACTTGCTAATATACTCTTCTCTTTACATATAAGTCACTGAGGTTAGATTATGTTTTGAAAAAGTATTTTCATTGAATGATATTGGTATTTTGGAAATTCTCTCATAATCGATTGTAATGTTTATTTCTTTTTCTAGTTACACGAGTGCGGTCTCAGGGTTTCGTGACAGTGTCTTTTAATGTCGTTTCAAAGGATATGAAGAAATTAGGTTATGATGTCATTCCATCAGAGGTCTCTACAACAGTCGTGCCAGATAATGTAGGCATGGCTAAAGGGCAGACAGAGGCATAGTATCACCGTTAACTGTTTAGTAATTCTATAGTTGAGACATTCTAATTGTCATGAAGAAATCCCAAGTGCTGCTTTTAGAACCTGGCAAGAATCATATGTTTGTGTAAAATGATGAATTATTACATTCCAAATCCTGGTGTGAAGTGTTCATTAGGACATCAAATTTAGAAAAATTCTTCCACAGTATTTTTATTCCGAAATTGAATAACTAGCCTGTTTCATTCATGATCATACGACAGTTAAGATATGTTTGTTTTTTATAAAGAAAAATGTGGAAAGTGTGTAAATAATAACTTGTTGCTATGCATGTGAACACATATCCATTCATCATTACAGTTACGTACGACATCAGTATGTATGGTTAGTCGATGTTTTGATAGTTGTGCTAATGCAAACACGTGTTTGTCAGACATGTCTTTAGTACAAACACAAAAAAGGGAAATTATGCTTTTTGCACCTTTCATTTTCATGTGAAAGTAAGCAGTAATTGTCGGAGGGTGCACCAGCCATGTCACCAGAACTTGATGTAGTTTTATGTTCACCAGCCATGTCACCAGAACTTGATGTAGTTTTATGTTACACAAGAAATGAATGTTATGCAGGAAAGCTTGGCTTGTGAGAGTCTTCATTTTGTTCTGAAACAAAATGGGATATTAGGTGTAAGTTGACTTAAGTTTTCAAATACCAGGAGCTACCTACAAATAATTGAATGCTGAAAGTACTTTACATAAACAGTGTATCTCACTAAAACCGTCCATTTATATCATTATTTATTGTATAATATGCAAAGATAATGTGAAAACGCAACATTTTTATAATTATAAATTGTATGTAAATATATCTACAAGACGTAGGTACATTGTATTTTAAAATGTGTATAATTTAATAATACAGTATCTTATATGAACAGTTGTTTAGTTTTATTTGCATTTTGCTACTATATTCATATATAACTACGATAATAATTTGCGAACCGCTTTGAGATGACCTACAAACTAGGTTGTGATAAAGTGGTATATAAGAACCTCAAATTGTGATTAATTGAAGGACAATGTGCATATGATAACCCTGAGAATTCCCATTTGTGAATGTGATGTGATCACTGAGATGACTGTTTGCATAATTGTGGTGCTTGAAATATTCCTTTTAATGTTACAATGGCATGTACACTTCTTCGTTATCTTTATAAATCAAGCAGGTAACCTTGAAAATGTTCTACCTTTTTCTCATCAATGTCAGATTTTTACGGAAGGTATAATAATAATGCTTATTGTTATTCATGGCTTCATCTTTCAAAATAGAGATGACATTCTTATGCTTTTCAAATGACCAAAAATAGCACTTTCTTAATTCCACATGCCTACACATTACTTAAACATACCAATGTCCAATAATAGTTTCCTTGGCGTCGACAGGTCAGTATATCCAGAGAAATTAGGGTACTATATAGGCCTACACTCAAATAAACCGATATCTGTCGGTTACAATTGTGTCCAACATCATGAAAACACATGAACTTGCCTGTTAAACTTTGGGTAGTAAGCAGAACGTTATCACTCTTGCCACCAAACTTTTTT